>NC_063207.1:4779338-4784338 GCF_017589495.1 Alosa alosa | reverse complement strand
GGGGCAAGGGCTCATCTATAATGCTACACTAACCCAGCAGCACTGACCTGTGAAAGTTTCATTTTTCAAAAGAGCCGTGCCATACATTTTTCAATTAGTTTGCAACATTCCCTGAGATACGTTTGCAACATTCCCTGAGATAATTTTGTCTGTAAGGTTTTTACTGAAAAAAAAATATCAAATTTGATATCAAATTTTACATGCTTAATTGGCTTCATCTTCATCTGATTGGCAATCATTCAGGCATCTTCAAGGTGTATTGGTATTACTAAGAGGAGAGAAAATATAAGAAATAAGAGTAGCTGTGATGTAGAAAATATTTGTTTTTCTAATTCACCTGTGCTCTATGACTATTTCCTTTCTATGTCCATCACCAGGAGAGAGGGCAACAGTTAAGTTTGAAAAGCCTGTTACGTCCCTTTCCTCGAAATTATACTCGTTCTGCATGATTCAACATAATTACACTATTCATTCACTTTCATTAAGCAATGGAAATGTGTTTTTTTCTTCTGTTTGCTACTGATACAAAATAATAAAACATGTCTTATTATATTGATCTCTGGGTAACTCCTAAATAATTAAAGCCAGCAGAGAACCTTACATCATAATTATACAACAATCACAATTAAAATGATTGTATACTTATGTCGATGCTAAATATAGACTGAAGTGAAGGAAATTAGCTATTGTCTATTGTTTGCATGCTCTGATCCAAATCATGAGGATTAAGGCTAAATATGGAGTATTAAATATTGATTCAAATTCCTTTTATTGTTTACATGCTAGTGTACCTTTGCAAAAAGACAGATAGCTAATTATAGGAAAAGTAAAATGCAAAACACATTTCATCATCTTCCTTAAACAGCGTCCTTATACAATTCCATGTGAATATCCAGGATATTCAGAGCATATTTATTTTTTCTCAGAGGGTGGCATACAATTGGGGGGATCATATTGTATGGCAGCTCACAGTGGGTGTATTTCAATTTGCTTCTGTATTAGTTTCTGTTTATGCCGTTTAAAAAAAAAAAAAAAAGACCAGCACCCACACGTTTTATCTCTTCCCCCCCTCTTTGCTGGCTTTGAATATGAGGGAATACAGTGCTAATGTGATTAACGTCTCTGCTCAGAATCCACTGCACAAAAGCAAATAAGGATTTGCATGGCCACGCTGTCTGAGTGTCCATTGTAGGCAGATTTATCAGAGCAGAAGCTGCTCAGGTTGGGTTAGAAAACAAGCATCTACAACAACAACAACAACAACAACAACAACAACAACAACAACAACAACAATCAACAATCAACAAAATTTTATTGTTATGTAAGCCTGGCCTGACAGCTGCCCCCCTGACGACAACTAAGGTGTGACTGAAGTATTGGCAGGATGACAGGATTGAGACAGCAGAAAGTGGTGCGGTGACAAAACTGGGACAGCTGTGGAATAGCTTTCTGTCATAGTCTGTGATGTTTCACTAAAGATGTTATGATGTGGAATAAACTAAGAAAATATCAATAAGATTAGAGGAAGCAAATTCTTAAAGCAACATAAGGACTGCATTTATCATGCTATGCTCTATATGGCATCACGTTCACAATCCCTCTTTGAATGAATACTCCAAGAGTCATATTTCACTGCAGCATATGCCCAGAAATCATTTTAAAACACTTTACTCCTTCTGGAGTTGATTTTGCACTGCCTGCTTCGTTGTGAACCATAGTGAACATGCCGTATGATTGATGGCCAAAACCACTGTGCAGTCATCTATCTGGGATTACTGTAGGAACTTTTTCCGTGATTTTCACAAATCTAGGAATTGACTAATTCTAATCGTAATGATGAGAACATACATATTTGCTGCAATTGATAATTTTGGAGAAAATCCTAATACAGCAGGCCTTTTTTACATAAATTAATGTTTCTTATAAGTCCCTCGGTTTTTCTTGTTTGTTTGTTTTGCTTTATGAACATATCCAGCACCACTGTTTGGTAATGTGCTATTTGGTAATGTACTGTTTGGTAATGTCTCCCAAAATGTTTAGAATTTCCCCCTTGAGGGCGATATCTTTTATTCTTCCTTTTAGTCTGATTTGCCATCTGCTTTTGGAAAGTAACTCCCAAACACAAGCAGGTCGTTTGAGGGTGTGTGTGTGTGTGTGTTTGTGTGTGTGTGTGTGTGTGTGTGTGTGTGTGTGTGTGTGTGTGTGTGTGTGTGTGTGTGTGGTGGGGGTATAACAAAGAGACTACAGAGAACAATGTGACAGACTATTTGTTTGATTGGAAAAATATGCAGGAAAGACAAAACAGGAAAACTGTGATGCAACACTACTGAAGAACATGGCATCTGTTATTCTCATCTCTCTCCCTCCCTCTCTGTCTCTCTCTCCCTCTCTCTGTCTGTCTCATTCTGTCTCTCTTTCTTTCTGTCTCTATCCCTCTCTCTCTCTCTCCCTCTCTGTCTCTCTCTCTCCCTCTCTCTGTCTGTCTCATTCTGTCTGTCTCTCCCCCCCTCTCTCTCCCTCTCTCTCTGTCTGTGAAATCCTGTTATCTTTTCCTCCCTCTCCTGCTTCTGGTTCCTTATAATCCCTATCCTGAGGATACAGGTCTAAACTTCGCTTTGATCCCCCGCTTCATTTAAACCAAGCACTATGGGGGTGATGCAGAATCCAGCCCAGAGAAGGTTCACACACACACACACACACACGCATGGTCAACTATATGATGGGTGGTGGACATCTCATTTAAACAGAAACAGAATTACAGTGATGGGCACAGAGAGTGTAACGCAGAGAGTGAAATCACACACGTGTAACACACAGAGTGAAATCACACACGTGTAACACACAGAGTGAAATCACACACGAGTGAAATCACACACGTGTAACACAGAGAGTGTAACGCAGAGAGTGAAATCACACACGTGTAACACAGAGAGTGAAATCACACACGTGTAACGCAGAGAGTGAAATCACACACGAGTGAAATCACACACGTGTAACACAGAGAGTGTAACACAGAGAGTGAAATCACACACGTGTAACACAGAGAGTGAAATCACACACGTGTAACACAGAGAGTGAAATGTAACACAGAGAGGGGCATCTCTGTTTGACAGCGTGCACTGGTTCTGCGTTGGAGTTCGGATTAGGTATGAAAGTTAGAAAGGAGAATTCCGGCGATTTTTCAAATAGATCTCTGTTTCTCAAGGTCGCGGAGGAGTGGTGTTATGAAAATAAACAAACAAATCGGTTCTAACAAATCACCCCCATGTTTTTGGCCCTCGAGTGTAGCACTGTAGCTGCCTGGCTGCTGGATCTGTTGGCTGCAGCAACTCAAACTAGATAGCACCGATTTGTTTAGCTAGAACAGTACTCAAGAGAGAGAGATCTATGTGAAAAATCCCCAGAAATTCTCCTTTAATTCTCAGCAATAGTGCATTATTTCTGCAAGGGGCGTATTTCTAGAATGGTCCCTGGAATAAGGGTGATATAGGGAAGCACCAGCAGTGTAGTGGGCGCAGACTCAGCACATTAGCCATGATGCGGCTCACACAAAGTTGGGATCTATAGCTTTTTTGCACAAGTATAAAAAAATGGTAATTTTGCAATTTGCACAGCTCTTTGAGTAGCCCAAATGTTCACTGTACATTTGCCTTTTCATTTTTTTAACCCTGTGCTTGTTGGGTGTCTCTGTGGTAACTCCTGCAGCAAATTGTCCCTCTTTCCAAAACAAATTTCTCCTTGGGGAGACAAATAAAGATACTTTGACTTTGACTTTGATCTCTATGTTATACGGAAGTAGAACATGTTCTCTGTAATACAATCTAGTCTTTATAAAGTAATGTCTGAAAAATGGGAGAATGGTCTTAACTAGAGAATAAAGTAGTGGAGTATGACCACTGCAGTAAAGCAGTGTTTCCACTCGACTGCCACTGCAAGGTAGGGCTGTCTCCGCTCCAGCCCATTAGCCAACTTTCAAAAGTAGCTGTGGGTCAAACACTTTGGACAAGCCCAAAAGGAGAGCCACTTCAGGGGCCAGAATGAAAAGTGACCAGGGAATTATTGAAATTCAGCCGCTTAGCCGACATTAATGAAGCAGAATTATACCCCACTGTACTTGGCTCTCTCGCACTCTCTTGTTCTTTTCTAACCAGAACTCAATTACTCTGCCTGTGGACCTGACATCAAGATTGGCTTTTCAAGTGGAACCTCGGACAGTTAATGAAGATGTGAATAAGAGGCTGCATGAGATGGGTGAGTGGCGAAGGGAGAATAAATACAGAGTGCAACGATGGCTAAAAGCCTTTATTCACCGTCAGCACCCTAAGTAAGGGCATTAGCCAAGGGAAAGGCTCTTTGTGAGGATGCGATGATGGTAGGGGGTCTTTTTCTACCTCTTTTTGTGTTAGCTGGGTGAAGCGACTGTCACAACTCTGAATCAGCGGTGAAGTCTGGAGAAAGGCATGAAAACGCTGCTCTACAGTAGCTATCTCTGGATGGCGCTTCAGTGTTATCGGGTTTAATTGATTAAAATGCTTTCCAAGCTGCTGTCTTAAGAGCTTTTCCCACATCAGCCCTAAAGGTATAACTGTGTGTGTGTGTGTGTGTGTTTGTGTGTGTGTGTGTGTGTGTGTGTGTGTGTGTGGCCTTACATTCATATACAGTAAAGCCTAGCTAGCTACACACACACACACACACATTTATTTTTGTGGGCTTAAGTTTAAGCTTAGGTATTCAAATGGAGAGAAGCTGGCTACTGACAATGGCCCTTATTTGGGTCTAATTTGAACCAGACCCAGACCAGATTAGAGCTAGACATAAACCTGACCAGGGACAGATTGAAACCTGATCAGAGCCAGATTGAGACAGAAACAAGTCCAGACCTAAACCTCATCAGAGCCAGATCGAGACAAAAACAAGTCCAGACCTAAACCTGATCAGAGCCAGATCGAGACAAAAACAGGTCCAGACCTTAAACCTGATCAGAGCCAGATTGAGAAAAA
>NC_063207.1:4716838-4769338 GCF_017589495.1 Alosa alosa | reverse complement strand
CCCAAAACGTTAGGAAAGCCCGCGGCATGGGCGGATTATGAACTTTGGGGCCCCTGGGCCCAGATGTATTAATGGCCCCCCACTAATGGTCGCATATGTGTGTGTGTGTGATGTGATTTCCTGTATTCTGGTGCATTTTGGGGATGGCCAATACTAAATTCAATCAGATTCATAGCCTACATCCTGATTTGTTGATATTGAGGCAATGATTCCATACAATGGCTTGGGATTCAGGGCCCCCTGACCCCTTGGGCCCCTGGGCCTGGGCTCGGTAGGCCCGTGCAGTAATCCATCCCTGGCCCACGGTCAGGCTTTGATGCAGACGCCCTGTTTGAGTGTACTGCAACTCCTCTCTGCTCTGCACTTCCTGGCTGAGGTCTAATCACTATATGATGAGGTGTAAGCAAAGTGCTCCAACAGCTAATGTTTGCATGAGAACGTTTTCGTTCTGCTTGGTATTCCGAGCACTGGACTCCTCTGCTGGCACCTCTTCAGAGATCTTCTTGCCGGGGGTTCTGTCCTCGTGGCAAAACATGCAGCCAGAATGCAATATGAACCGAAGGAGAATCTGACTTGACTCAGAACTCAGCTGCTCAAAACATCTAACATTAACATTTTTGAAAAAAAAAAGTAAAATAAAAACACAAGTTATGGGGTTTGAATAACAGTGATAAATATTTATGAAACCCACAGAGGTTGGATAGCTTTACATTTTGTACCGATACTGATTTTGCACCCAACTTTTCTCAACTTTCATACTTTGTTGAAAAAAAAAGGATTTTAAGAATATGTAAATCTCAACTACATGCTGCTCAATCTGTATTGCTTGTCTCAGACCTAACATATAGCACTTCATTAAAAACCTAGGCTACATTCAATTGAGCTATATTGTGAACAAGTAAGAAAAACAAATCTAAGCATTTCTTTACACTGATAAATATCGTTTCTCTTGTGCAAACATTTTTTCCTGCTCCTCCTAACATCTGTGGTATAATCAAAGCCTTGCCGCCTGATAATGAGGAATTAGTTCTGATCTGGCGTTGTGCGTATCCGTTTCACTGCAATAGGAACTCGGCTGCATCCTGGTGTGAAAGAAATGGCGCCTCGCACCGCTGGCAATCCCATCATCCCCGGAGGCTACGCTTCTTCAACGCTCTGATTCAAATTCTGAGTCTGAATGTGCCTCTCTGCTTCATTTAATGTGAGGAGAACATAAGGTCCTCTCTACATAAACAAAGATCTACTGTGACGTACATTTGGTAGTCTCTTCCATCTGCAAGCCTCTCATGACAGTTTGAAGACGAATACAACGAGGCATGTGCTACTTCAAACTAAAGGGACCACACTTCTTGAGTATAACAATGACGAAGGGATAATGAAGGGGGAAGTAGGAAGAAACAAAAGTGTGTGGACTGCTTGGGAAGGAAGGTAGAAGTGGCTTGTTTTGGATCCCACTTGTACTGTACAGGCAGCATTCTCTTTTCTCAATAAGTCTAGACCAGGAGGAGTAAAGCTCGAGGTGTTTCTCTGTGTCTCTCTGGGGGAGGCGATTGGCGTCAGAGGTCAGAGGTCAGCATGAATCACAGTGACAGCCCAAACTTCAGACATGTAGCAGTGGAGCCCCAGAGAGTGTGAAGACACAAGCATCAGAGACACAGCAGGATATCCTGTTAATTACGACTCTCCCTTTCCCTCTCTCTCTCTCTCCCTCACTCTCTCTCTCTCTCTCACTCTCTCTCTAACACCCCCCCATACACACACACACCACCTCTCCCCCTTCTCTCTCCCTCTCTCTCTCACTCTCTCCCTCACCCCTATCTATTTATTTCTCTCTCTCACCCTCCTTCTTTCTCCCTCTCCCTCTGTCACTCTCTCCCTCACCGCTCTCTTTCTCTCTGTCACTCTCTCTCTAACACCCCCTCCCATACCCCCCAACTTCTCCGGTCTCTCTCCCCCTAACTTTCTCTTCTTGTGTCTGTCTCTGTCGTTCTCTTACTGTCTATCAATCTCTCACTCTTTCCCTTCTCTTCTCTCATCTCTCTCATTTTTTCTCTCCTTCCCCCTCCTTCTCTCTCTCTCTCTCAATCTCTCTCTCATCTCCTCCTCTTTCTACTGCAAGCATCTCAGTGGCAGCAGCTTTTGCAGTTCCTGTCATACCGAGGTAGACTGACACGCAACCTCATCTTTCCAGCTCTGTCCACTGCTCTCTCTTCTTTCCTTCTCTCTCTCCCTCTCTCTCTCTCTCTCTCTCTCTCTCTCTCCTTCTAAAGCTTTCTCTCCTATCTCTCTCTTCAGAATGTGGAGAGAAAGGCAGTTTATTTATCTGTGCAGGTATCAGGCAGACATATTTTTGTTTTTTATTTACTTTTCAGTACTTTGTGTCATCATATTCATTAATAAGACTGATTCTCATGAAAAGATTAGTGTTATTGTGATTGAGTCATGAAAGTAATTTTAGACATTAGATGTCCAGCAGTCTTGGTACATTATTGATATTTTATGTACAATATTTCAGCATTTCTAAATATATTGTCATTGTAGGGTAGTCAAATTCATTGCTCTCAGAGTTGTTGAGATAAAGCACCTGCAGATTAGCAATCTTGTATCCTTTTCGTCCTCCTAACAATCATTGCAGGGGAGGAAACTGCCTTGCAGATGTAGATGAGATTTGTCTGCAAGGACTTACACAGCTGGGTGACTTTTTAATGTACAGTCAAGTCATTCTAGCTAGTATTATCTCGGAGGCAGGTGTTCTGAAAATTATGTTAAAGTACAGCTGATGAGAATTAATGTGAAGAAAGTGGAGGGAGGATTTTACACTAGCGGTTCATCGCCTTACTCCTGCTGGTGACAGGCATGCCTCTAAGCTCTACAGACAAAATTTCACTTTTTTTAATATTCAGTGTTATTTATCATCCACAGTGTAATGCAAATCTTCATAAGACACTACAGTGAGACAAATACAATTTCTGAGCCCATATTAGTTAGAGTTAGTAAGGATTTACCATGTTTCAAGCAACGATACCAAACTACCAAACAAATATGGGTCAGATAAACCTACTTTATATGATAACAAATCGTTGCTGATTTACAAACTCTGGCCTTGAGTCGAAGTGTAAGACAGCATAAATGTCTGTGTGTGGAGTGAATGTGTGCAACTGAGTATGCATACTTTATGTACTGTATGTGTGTTTGTGTCTGTGTGTCTGGAAGTGCCTTGAGAGGAAACAGGCATGTTCCAAATATGCAATATGTCTGTTATGGATAAAGCAGAACTCAATTCAAGTCGGGCATTTATGGGAATTGAAGAAATACAAAAAGCAATTTACATCTCAGGAGTCTGTTGATTCTGACTGTAATTTTGCTCCAGGCTTCAAATTGCTGCTAACTTCATGATGCTTGTGCAATGCACCGAACAATGGTTACTAAAGAAATATCCTGAAATACCCACACATACAGTAGCAATTCAGGCACGAGATTGTAAAATAATGAAATAACTTTCTGACAGTAACTAGTTGATGTATTCATGAGTGTTTTGGCTATACATTAAACATTTTGATCTCTATTTTAAATATATATATATATATATATATATATATATATATATATATATATATATATATATATATATATATATATATATATATATATATATATATATATATATATATATATATATATATATATATATATATATATATATATATATATATAGTCAGTGCTACACTCAGGTCGGGGTAGGTAGGCAGGAGGAAGGGGTACAATCGTGTCTCTCAAGACTTAGAGAGCTTTTCAACCCCTTTCAGACCCAGGTTTTGCATACAGGTGTCAATCTGAACAGTGGGTGTATTGTGTGGATATGTTGTACTACAGTATCAATATTACCTTGCAAATTAATGATTACATTAAAGGCAACACAAACCTTTTTATATCTTTATGTTCACCAACTAATCTTTTTCCCAATCCCAACCTCCAAGCTGCAATGTGCCATATGTTATGGGCGTCCTACACCGGGCACGTGACTGAAGCATCCTGTTTGCGGAGCGTCTACTGCAGCAATTAGCTTCCACTGTAATCAATGGAACTGGCTACACCAGACGTGGCAGCAGCGCACATATTGGATTATATTAGACCAAAAACATTCTTCTAAAACAGTTTTTAAACTCCGCAAACGGAGCGCTTCAGTTGGGCACCCAGTGTAGTCCGGCTGTTAGAGTGCACTATACTCTTTGGCTTTGCAATGTAAACAGGGAAGTATTGTCAATTGTGACTGGTATCAGATGCAAAGCATATGACGAAAGACACTGTGGTAATCACAGTTTAGTCAATGTTTTTTCTCAAGCAGGTTTTACTCATGCAAATTACATGCTAATAATATCTTTGGTCTTGAGGGACTAGACCTGCCAAAGCAGCAGCTGCAGGTTACTGCAGTCACAGCTGACATCTGAGAATTCAGGTAATTCGGGCACCGAGTACTGTCGTTCCAAAAAAAAAAAAAATGTTACTACCTAGCTCGAGTTGCTGCAGCCAACAGCTAGAGCGGCCAGGCAGCTACAGTGCTACACTCTGGGGGCATTTTTAAAATCGTGCTGGAGATTTATAATGCATAATGTTTTGTACAGATAAAGCAGGGGCAAAAAACACAAGAGCACACAAAGTCCTCTCAGCCACGCAGATCTAGGTGGTGCGGAAGAAGGGTGTGTGTGAAGGAGAGAACTCACTGTACAGTACAGCTGTTGCTAGCAACTCAGCTGTGAGTGCAAACTCTTGAGAATCCATACTCTACTGGGAGTTAGTAGATAGACCCTGATTGGCTCATAGTAGAGACGGAGAGCTATGCTAATAGTAATAGATCAATTCTCTGCCTATCTATCCATCTATCCATCTATCTATCTATCTATCTATCTATCTATCTATCCATCTATCTATATATCTATCTATCCATCTATCTATCTATCTGATTTATATCACATAGAAAGAAAACAAAATGCCACAAAAGTGCTGTGAGGGAATTAAGAAGTCCAGCGTTGCCAAATACGAAGACCGACAGACAGACACAGCCAGGAAAAAAAAAAGCCACAAAAGTGCTGTGGTGGGGAATTGAAGTCCAGCCTGCCAAATTCGAAGACCCTGTGACACCTGGCACCAGTTGGCCTGGCTCCAGCGGGAAAACCCGAGAGCGGCGTGGGGGGGCGAAGATGGATGCCTGTGATGGCGAGCTATCAGTCGTTCCGCCCCTCACATCTCCACACGCATTCATCATCCGCTCGAGCTGTTTGTTCTCTGTCACATTAGGCCTTCACATTTGAATCTGCTTGATCTAAATAGAAATTGATTTATTGTCGACGACACCAGGGCTCCGCTGCCTCTGTGTGTGTGCGCGTGTGTGTGTGTGTGTGTGTGTGTGTGTGTGTGTGTGTGTGTGTGCGTGTGTGCGTGTGTGTGTGCGTGTGTGCGTGTAGGTGTGTGCCTTTGTGTGAGCTCCTCAGTAAGAGTCCTCTGTGTGTGTGTGTGTGTGCGCGTAGGTGTGTGCCTCCTCTGTGCTCCTCTGTGTTTTTACAGCGCACAGGAGTCTGGGGGGGGGTCTCACTTCTCAGTGGGGGAGTGAATCTGAGGTTAATCAGCGACTACCACCTCTCCACATGGATCTTTGACCTCCAACACCAAACTAGCACCAGCTTCATTCAGTATAAAAAAAAACGTCTTGGCTCTATCATGGCAAATTCAGGGCATTGCTTCTCATGGTTCTCTCACTGTCCGTTCACTGTTTGCACAAGAATCAAATCTTATATCCATATACAATCCTGGCTTTGTAAATGGGAAACAGACACTTTCCACCCAATACAAATGAATTTCAACCTCCTTTTAAATCCCCCCATTTCAAGTATACCAATTATGATCCCAATTTGATTATGCTTCTCTTTAACCAAACAGCTTGCCGTGATGTGACATTGTGGTGTGTTTGGTTAAGAGGCTGATAACTTCAGTTGACATAAAACAGTGATTTAACTCAGTTCACACTTAGCTTCAGATCCATGGAGGAGTGTGTAATTTACATGTATAACCACCCATGAAAAACAGCCTAGGGTTGTTTATCCAGCTCAAAATGACCAATAACCATTTACAGTAAATATATATACTCTTTTCATCCCATGACAGAAATTTGTGAAACACACTCAGCACACAGTGAGGTGAAACACACTAATCCCGACGCAGTGAGCTGCCTGCATCAACAGCGGCGCTCGGGGAGCAGTGAGGGGTTAGGTGCCTTGCTCAAGGGCACTTCAGCCGTTCCTACTGGTCGGGGTTCTAACCGGCAACCCTATGGTTACAAGTCCTAAGCGCTAACCAGTAGGCCACGGCTTCCCCCGTAGTGATCAATACAATTGCATATTTGAAGATTCACCTGTGCATCTTGACAGAACCACATATTGATGCTTCATATTTCAAAGACAGAGTGGCTATGGCAAAACCATAAAACAATCCAGCCAATCGACAAGGAGTTTCAAGAGCACTGAAGGGACCAGTGAAGTTGAGCAACAACCTTTCTGAATCACAGACTACATCTTCAAGAAAGACTAATTAATTCAATCAAAATATGAAAAAAAGGTCTTCGTAATTGTAGATCTCTGAATATGTAGAGGGTAAATGACAAACTCCTCTCTCAGTCCTTCACAGATGATTAGCCCACATGGTCTTCTCCTCTCCTCACTCTCCATATCATCAGCCCAAACAGCACCAGTGTTGCCAGGAGAGAGATGGTTGGTGCAGAGGGGTGAGAGTTGGAATATTGTTTGGTTTAAGGGCCCTTTTAGGAGTATGTGTGGGGGACACACACACGCACACAGATACACACACACACAGGCACACAGACACTCACACAAACATGCACACAGACACACACACACATGCACGCACACACATGGTTCGAGGGCTCCTTCAGGAGTACATGTGGGAGAAGTACACACGCACACAGACATGCACGCGCGCACACACACACACACACATGCACACACAAACACACACACATACAAGCACACACACACACACGCACAATGACTCATAACATCATCATAGAACCTTTTATTTGTTCGGGGATCCATTCATGACTGGAGTGGAGTGGTGCTTGGGGCCAGTTAATGAGCAGGTCCCCTCATGCATGCCTCTTCACCCACATACAGAGTAAACAAAAACTGAGTGGTAGCTGTCCCAATCCATGTCTCTATGACTTACACAAGCTTACGTCAAACACTGGCATTTATAAATCTCACCCCTCACACCGTACACACATTTTCGTGAATGCATTTTTAGAACGGTATCAATACAAGAGTCAAACAAAGTGTTCTTGTAGCCAATTTTCAACTCCAATTAAGGAGGAAAAAAGACAAGGCTATCCAACTAATTTCAAGACAATAACTGTCACAAAACTCTTAGATCTGCTTTTGAAGGCTCATCTTTCGCCCGAGTCAATCTCACAAAAAAGAGTAGACACCAATTTTTGAGTTTTTGATAGGACCCTTTTTTTCAAAGTCCATTTCGATTACAGTGACATGATTATGTCTATTATCAACCATACCAAAGAACCTCCCACTATCCAATGGCTCCTTTGATTGCCATGGAAACCCACCCTCATTGTCAAAATCTTCTCAGGAGCCACATGCAATTTTCAGGTTGTGAGCAGCACTGACAATGGCCAATCAACAGCTATAGGACACATGTGAGAGAACAAGGGGAAATCTGCCTCTATGGCATATCAGTCCCATTGCATGGCATAAACACAGGCCACATGAGCAGCCCTGTGTGGTCGGGGCAAATCTATAGCCCTGTGCTGTTTATGCCCTCCATTTAACTCCCAGAGCTGTGTGCTTTCACTGATGCTTGAGAGATTCAAACTTCAGAATATGCACTGTTCTATCATAGACTGATAGGGATTTGCTGCAATAAAAATACAGTTGCATTCACCACCCACCCATATTCTCTCTGTATCTCTCTCTCACACACACATACTCATCCTACATCTCTCCCTGTCCATCTCCTTCTCTCTCCCTCTCCATCTTTTTTATTCTCTCTATCCCTCTCTCTCTCCATCTTTCTCTCTTTTTCATCCCTCCTGTGTCCTGTCTGCCCAGATCTTGCTGGACATCACACTTCCACACCAATCACACTGAACACTCCGCCTCTATTCACTCTCAATGGCAATCACCAAGATAGCCCAACGCTTTTCACCCAATACAAGATAGCCCAACGCTTTTCACCCAATACAAATGAATCTCAACCATCTGGCCTTTCACATCCGCCCATTTCAAGTATACCAATTATGATCCCAATTTGATTATGCTTCTCTTCAACACAACGTCTTGCCGTGATGTGACATTGTGGTGTGTTTGGTTAAAAGGCTGATAACTTCAGTTGACACTGAATAAAATAGTGATTTAATTCAGTTCACAGTTAGCTTCAGATCCATGGAGCAGTGTGCAATTTTAAACCACCCATGAAAAAAAGCCTAGGGTTGTTTATCCAGCTCAAATATACCAATAATCATTTGAGGTAAATGATTATAGAGATCAATAACATGGAATATTTAAGGATTCACCTGTGCATTTAGAGAAAACAACATATGATCTCAATGCTTCATATTTCAAATGGCTTATACTGTACATAACTATGTTCCTGACGACCTTGAGGATTGTAGAAAGAATCAAAAAGGCTGCTTATCGATTTTCTCGTGGCCCCGTAGACATATCCCCTAAGGACTCTCACGGAGAAAGCAATGTTGTCTATTCAGGTTGAAAACACTTTAGAGTGATGTCTCGTTACAGAGTGACAGGCCATCACAATGTAGATGCTGGGATAGAATTAAATTTCACATTTGTGTGTACACACGTCTTGTGTGTGCATTTGTGCAAATGTGGTGTGTGTAGGTGTGTAACGCACACATCTCGTTTTGTCCTTTTAGTGTGTGTGTGTGTGTGTGTTTGTGTTGTGTGTTTGTCAGGAGTTTTTGTTTGTTTGTGTTTGTCAGGCAGCTCTCACTGCGTTGGGATTAGTGTGTGTTTCACCTCACTGTGTGCTGAGTGTGTTTCACAAATTTCTCTCATGGGATGAAAAGACTGACTTTACTCATGAGCTGGTGAGCAGGATAGACAGCCATGAATAAGCTGACATTAGAGGCTGCAAAACTGTTTGTTTTGTATAATAAAGGGAAAAGAAAACATCTGGTAATAATAAGTATAATTCAAACAATGCAAAACAGGAAAAAACTAGGACAATGTGGCACTAGAAGTATGCTAATCAGAAAACTGATTTAGGTTTCTATCATTTGATTGACCAAGATATTTTCGCATATGCATTTGTGCAGCAGACTGTTACAATATGTGTACATACTGTATATTTATTCTTTCATTCTGATTATGCTGTGCTTTATTACATCATGTTTGCTGTTTTAGCGTACCAGTACTTAGAAAACTTTTCTCAGTGCTTTCCTGAGTCAAAATCACTGAAACGTTCATAAACAAGTTATACAGTAGGATGTTAAACAAGCTGTTTTCATATCAATACAGATGCTGTATTTTATCGCATGTCTACCCAGACTGGTGCCTGGAAACTGTCCATGCACTGCATACAATTTCACTGCACATAGAAACATTATGCATAACCCCAAATTCTCCACGTGTCTATCCCATAATGCTTTAGAGCAGGGGTGTCACACATAAGGCCCGGGGCCAGATCAGGCCCGCCAGCAGGTTTCATACGGCCCCCCAGATGTTTTGGGTAGGAAGGGGAAATTAGAAAAAAAGATCACATCCAGTTATCTTCAACAATGTGTAATAAGCAATATCTCTATGATAAATTGGTAACCTAGCACTACAAACCATCCCCAGGAAGGAAGAAGCAGAAAAGCTAACATGGAAGTCGGGCATTTCAAGAGAGAAAGAGCAGCACATGACAGCAGTACATTATTGTGTACTTGTTTTCTCATACACTAAGTGATATAATCAAACAACACTGCAGAAAAATTATAATGACCTTGACAATGACTGCCCCCATGAGGTCTTATTCCAACAAATCCGGCCCACTACCTAATATGAGTTTGACACCCCAGCTTTAGATGGATGCCTGAGCTTCCTCAGCATTGGCCATGTTAAAAAAAAACAAAAAGCTCTCCGGGCCCCTGACATGCTGGTCCTCTCCTCTAAGTGCAATCCCTAGTTAGAGCTCCTCGGCGCAATCAAGCCAGGGGGACAAGAACATCTGCAGGCCTCTCCAAATTGCATGACCGCGTGACAACTTTAGGCTTTTAAAGATCCTAATCCGTTTGAAGAATGCATGAGCCTTATCGCGCCTCTCCCTCTCTGTACTCTTGTGTGCTCTGTGTGTGTGTGTGTGTGTGTGTGTGTGTGTGTGTGTGTGGGGGGTGTTGGGGGAGGTTGGTGTGGGTTGTGAGCACTTTCTGAGGGATTCTATTGTTAATGCTATACTGCAGAGCCCTACAAATATGGCAGCTAAATAAAGCATGAGGTAATAATGCAAAAGATTCTTACAGTGTTCAGTTTCCACAGGCACCCATTAAAGCCCTTTTGTTCAAATATTTATCTTAGTCAAGCTGTTCAGCCATCTGAGACAGGCGCTGTTCCCCTCAAATGACAGATTGATGATAGGGCCAGCTACCTATTTTAATACAGCCCAGGGTGCCATTTTTATAAATTTGTGTCAATTTCCTTGCCCTGCACACCTTCTCTAGCCATATTACAGTCTGGTCTGTTTGTCATTGTGTGCGTTGATTTTGATAGACTACTTTTCAAAAGTTTCCTTGCGTACATCAAACACTGCTGTCTTCAAAAGGGAGATAAATTGATGAGATCCACGTGGTAACTTGACAGTGTGCGAAAGGCAAAGTACATTGAAACTGACTCATATGGGAGACAGTAAATGTTAGCTCATATAATAGCAGACTGGAGCAGCATAGTAGCAGCATTTTTTCTGTTTTTTCTGTTTAATTGTCACAGTGGTGACAATTATCTTTTTTTTTATCTGCCGTTGAAGAAAATAACTTTCATCAATATTACAAGGTGCCATTTCACATAAGTAATTAGACATGATCACAACAGTGTAAATAGGGCATACATGCAGAGAGAGAGAGAGAGAGAGAGAGAGAGAGAGATGAAGAGGGAGGGAGAGAAAGAGAGAGAGAGAAATACGCAAACAGTTATGCATTACACAATCAGTCGTGCATTCAGACACTACTGTACAGTATGTAAACTAAAGGGAATTCCCAGTAATGACTTAGCAGGGTGAGCATTTGTTTTAATTTAGACTCTTGTAGAACAGAGGCAGCTTCACATTCACCGCTAGCTGGCTTGTGGAGAAATCTTGACACAACATCTGAATGTTTTGATAGAGCTTCATGCGTCCATTGCACTCACAGTACTCTCTCAAATATGCATTTTGGGGAGAATTACGGCTCTTTTGTTTAAATGAAATGGCCACCTCCATCTGAATCCATCTCCATAGTTTGCCTTTTCATTGTCATGTTAAGTGGACCGTGAGGTCACATTTAATATGTTCTTCATTCCGGGCGCCTGGCGTTCAATCATTATCTAGTAACTGCTGATCATTTCACTTAGACGACGTATCATTTTGAATTGTCACACCAGTCAAATAATAACATTGCAGGACTCGATTTGAAATCCATTTTTTCTCCCCATGTGGTTGACAATGATTCATTACAAAATGTAATTTGGTGTGGAGGAGAGATGGCAATGTGTGTGCACACGGCACAGTTTAATTGGAAACAATGTTCGTATGATAAAAGATCTGAAATCATTGCTTCATCACACATACTGGTTTGTGAAAAAGGAACAAAGCAATTTGCGGCACCAGTAATGGCTTGAGTGAGAGGGATAGGGAAAAAAACACAGCATCTGCATGTGCAGGTTGTAAATATTTTAAAGCTTTTAATCATCAACTGAAACATCAAACTCTCAACTGCAATTTGTTTTCTTTCAGCTGTGCACAAAAATAATGATAAGATGTTGATATGAAACAAATAAATAAAAGAGTGATGCCAGAATTACATTGATATATGCTACAGATAACATGAGCCCTCTCTCTGTTTCTCTTCCATGTTCTCTCTCTCTCTCTCTCTCTCTCTCTATGTAAAGTTCCCCTGATTCCTACAGAAGTCAGAGTTGAAAACAGTGATAAAAAGAGGCCCCATGCATGTCCTCCTCCCTTCTCTCCTCCTCTCTCATCTCCTCTCACCCCCCTCCCCTCTCTTCTCCTCTCCCCCCTGTCTCCTCTCTAGTTTTCTTGCGTTACTGTTCGAGCCAATTGTTCAGCTGCTTCCTCTCCCTGAGTTCTCTGTGAGAATAAAGGTGCAGAGACTCCATCTCCTGTTCCATTATTCTGCTAATCAATCACAAGCTGCATTTAATGACTCATGGAGCTGAAGGAGCAAACTGAGGCCTTGTCACGTCTATTTAGTCACGCAGTTTGAAGACACGTACAGCAAACAGAAGCTACCAAGCCACAGCAGAGGAGTGGAGACAAACTCCACAAAATACACGGCACTGTTGGCACTTCCGTTCAAAAACCCCACTTAGAACCGTACCTTTTATGGTCAGCTATTTACTCTTAAGCTCACAGAAGCCATTAAGCTAATTGCTAATTTGTTTGGGCAAAAGTGCTAACTGCACCCAAATGTCACCACTGTGGGTGTCGATCCGAAGAGTATCAGGGGAGAAAAACAGCTAAATCTAAATCGCTAATCTCTTCAAAATGTCGCCTCTCTGCGAGTGTCAGTGAGACGAGAGGGAGAATAAATAAATAAATAAATAAATAAATAAATAAATAAACACGCCACAGAAGTGCAATCACACAGTCAGCAGTCAGACAATCATTAGAGATGAAGGACATGCGTGTGAGTCAGCGACCCATCATTTCAGGGCAGCCATTAAAGTAGCACTAAGGAGATTGGACTGGACGCTAATAAACATGATCGTGTTCATTTTCACAATTAGGCTGATGAAGCTTGCAGTGTGTCACTGCTCGGACTGATGAGTTCTGTGTCCTACCAAGGATGGACGGGCCAGACTAGACTGGGTAGAGGCCAGAGTATTTTTGAAAATGTCTGGGACAGAATGCTCCTCACAACATCTATCCTCTCACTACCCCTCTGCCCACCCCTCACACACACACTGAAACACACACACACACACACATTCTCTCTCTCTCTCTCTCTCTCTCTCTCTCTCTCTCTCTCACTCACTCTCTCTCACACACACACAGAAACACACACACACACACACTCTCTCGCTTTCTCTCTCTCTCTCTTACTCACACACACACACACACACACACACACACACACACACACACACACACACACACACACACACACACACACCTGCACTCACACACAAACAGATACAATGCAATACTAAGAGACTTTTTTAATTTCCCCCAAGCTAGACAACAATAAAGGCTGGCAACCTCTCTCTCTTTCTCTTTCTCAATTCAAATTCAAATTCAAATGGTGCTTTATTGGCATGACAAATATGACACTTGTAATTGCCAAAGCAATTGTTACATAAAAGTACAGTATCAGGATCTAAGCAATTATACAGGTACATGGACAAAGTGTAAAGGATATTTTTTTTTTTTTTGTCTGTGTCTGGTACAACATATTGAGTTCAAGTTCTGAGTGACTCAACATGGACAAACTTACAGACATACAATACATCAGGGCAAAAATCTAAAGTGGACTGAGTAGAAACTTCAAGTATGGTACAGTATATACAACATGAGGGGACTGTGTTGAGTTAGTGTATGTGGCTGTGGCTGTGAGAGTGTATGTGGCTGGCGTGTGTGTGTGTGTGTGTGTGTGTGTGTGTCATGTACATGCATACAAAAATCACTCAGTGTCTCTCAGCTGGTGACAGGCAAGGACATATTGGGCAGCAGTAATACAGCTGTCTGTGTCTTCTCCCAATAGGTATAGTATTTTATTCGGGTTTGGTAGGTCATAGAAATTAGGGATTTTTTTCTTTCATTTTTGGGAAGTATTTATTGCGAATTGACTCCAAATTTTGGGCATTCAGTTAAAAAAGTGTAATTCAGTTTCAACAACATCATCTCTGCACTGCTGGCATAGACGCTCGTCTTTTGGAAGCCATGTCTTTTTGTGTCTTCCTGTTTCTATGGCTAAACGGTGTTCACTGAGTCTGTATTTCGTTAGTGTGCATCTCAAATTTGTCTCTTTTATTTTTGTTAGGTAATGTGCAAGTGTATATTTCCTGTTTAGGGTCAGATAGCATTGCATTTTGCTTTGGGATTGTGTTTTTAGATTGCCAATATTCGTCATAAATGTCTTTTTGGGTTTTGGGGGTTTGGTTAATCCAAACATTTTGTGTGGATGTGGCCTGGTATTTGGCCTTTAAAGTGTTGGATGTCTCTGGAGGAGGGTGACTGAAGACCAGGTTGGTAGGGGAGTTATCTTTGCTCAACTCTTGGTGTTTCAGGGCTTTATAGTGGAATGAGTTTGGGTCCTCAGACTTACATGTTTGATGAACTTGTTTGCCCTTTCTGAATTTTTATCAGCAGAGGGGTATTGGCCCTAGTTCTGCCCTACATGTGTTATTAGTTGTGTGCGGTGGACTTTTAGAATGGCTTTACAAAATTCAGTATGCAGGATCTCAACTGGGTGTTTTTCCCATTTATCTAGGTCCTGATTTCCAAGTGGGCCCCACACTTCACTGCCATAAAGGGCAATTGGTTCTATTACTGATGAGAACAGTTTTAGCCAGATTTGGATTGGGATTTCAAGGGAATTTGTCTTCTTATGGCATGAAGAGCCCTGCGTGCCTTGTCTCTTAATTCATTCACTGCCATGTTGAATGATCCTTTATTATTTATTCTAAGGCCTAGGTAGGTGTAATCTGGTGCATGTTCGGCTTCATTGGGTCCCTGAAAATCTAAATATGGGTTGACTTCCCGGTATCGGATCTTTTTTTTGGAAGATTAATATTTTTTGTTTTTTTATTTGTGTTAACAGCCAGGGCCCAGGTCTGGCAGAACTTTTGAAGATGGTCTAGTTGAGTCTGGAGTCCCTTTTCTGTCGGTGAAAGAATGACAAGATCATCTGCAAAGAGCAGGAATTTGACTTCACTGTCATGTAGAGAGTGAGTCCAAGAGCTGATGATTTTTCAAGTATGCTTGCTAGCTCATTGATGTATATATTAAATAAAGTTGGACTTAATGAGCAGCCCTGTCTCCTCCACGTTCTTGGGGATGAGTTGGGTTCTTTGGATCCTATTTTGATGCCACACTTAGCTCCTGAGTACATAGATTTTTACAATGTCATATGTTTTTCCACCCACACCGCTTTCAATTAATTTGTAAAATAATCCATGATGCCAAATGGAGTCGAATGCTTTTTTTGAAGTCGACAAAGCATGAGAATATTTTGTTCTGGTTTTGAGTGTGTTTTCAATTAGGGTGTGCAGGGTGTATATGTGGTCCAAGTGCGATAATTAGGTAGGAATCAATCTGGCTTCTACTCAGGACACTGTGTTCCATAAGGAAGTTTTGGAGCAGTAAATTAATAATACTACAGAATACCTTTCCTAGGTTGCTGTTAACACATATGCCCGGTAGTTGCTGGGGTCAAATTTATCTTCGTTCTTGAAGATGGGTGTAACTAGTCCGTAGTTCAGATATCTGGGAAGTAACCCACACTCAGGACAAGATTGAGTAGTTTGAGCATGACCATTCTGAACTTACTGTCAAGGGATTTTAGCATCTCATTTAAAAATACAATCAAGTCCATATGCTTTTTTAGGCTTCAGTTTGTTAATTTGGGTTAGAAGCTCCTGCTCTGTGATGAGGGAGTCGAGTGGATTTTGGTAGTCTTTGACTGAGGACTCTAGGCTCTGTAATTTAATTATTATATTTTCTTGGTCCCTGCTTTGGTCTGATTCCACTTTCTTAAAAGGGTTTGGAAATGGTTCGTCCAAATTTCTCCATCTTGAATCACCAATTCTTGATGGTTTGATTTTTCTTGATTCAGTTGTCCCAAAACTGTTTGTGTTTATGGACTCCTCAATTAGTGTCAGTTGCTTGCCTTGGGTGTATTGGGCTTTCTTAGTTCTTAGTGCAGCATTTGTATTTTCTTAATGTCTCACAATAGAGTAATCGGATAGATGTGTTATTAGGATCTTTGTGTTTTTTGGTTGGATAATTTTACTAAGCTCTTTTCTTGCAGATTGACAGTCAGCATCAAACCAAGTGTCATCTTTTAAGCCTTGGTTTTGCCCTTGATCTTTTTTAGTTTTGCCTTTTCCGCTGTTTTTCTTAAATATTAGGTTAACTGTTGCCACAGCTTGGTTAACACCCTCTTTACTGGGGGCATGTAGTGTCTAAGAATATATCTAGGAGGTTTGGATTTCAGGATTTTCTGTGGCTTTCTTGAATTCCTCTGTGCTGTTTTCAGCCCATCTGTATGATTTCTTTATGTGAAACAGCTTACTGGGCTGTGATTGGAGGGTGTTGTTTTCTGTCATTTTGATATATATTGTGATTTGGCTGTGATCTGATAGGGGGTTAGTGGTTTTGACAGTGAATGCTCTAATTGATAAAGGATCTATATTAGTTATTACGTAGTCTACTGTACTATTTCCAAGAGGTGAGCAGAAAGTGTGTCTCCTCAAAGGGTGTCTCCTCTTATTCTACCATTAACGATATACAGACTCAGATTGCGACAGAGCTGCAGGAGTTCTTTCCCATGTCTGTTTGTAACTGGATCACAGTTATTTCTCTGGGAGTACATACGATGATCAGTTTTATCAAAGGGAATGACAAATGTAGTTATTGCCATCTGTGTTTACAAAAGTCATTTTGTGTACCTGTTCGGGCATTTAGGTCCCCACAGACAAGAACATTACCCCTGAGCCTGGAAATGGCTTATTTCCGTTTCAAATGAGGTGAATGTGTCTTCAGAATAGTATGGGGATTCATGAGGGGGATATATATTGCACAAATGGAAGATATCTTTTTTGTGAGATGATTAGTTCTTTCTTGATTTTTAGCCAAACATGGTATTTGCCAGTTTTTTTATTACACTGAGGTATCTATCCAGTTTTGATTTGTACCACAATACTAGACCTCGAATTTCTTCCCTGTTTTACAGTACTGAGTTTTTGTGAGGCTACTATTATTTCTTTGTAATCTGGGGACAGTGAGTGATGTCATCCCTTATGCCAGGTTTCCAGTAATATCAGTATGTCAATGCCTGCAATGTTGTCTTGAAATTCTCTAGTATTGCATTTCAGACCTAAAGCTGATGAGCTCAGGCCCTGGATATTCCAAGTACTAATGGATAAAGAAGCCATAGGGAATATCAACAGTTATATGTTCACAGCCTTTCAGAGGCTCTCTGAATAATGGTTTTCTCTTATGTGGTTGTCTCTGTATGTCTATATATGTCTCTGTATGTGGTTTTGTCCTGTCTACACTTTCAAAAAAGAGAAAAGTATTGATAGTATAACATCTGCAACATAGAATCATATTATCATAGTAACAATAGTAACAAGTATGCTATTTTGAAGTATTTTAGACTGAAGTATTTTGTGAATGAGTAACAGTAAAACGATTCAACATTCAACATGAAATACAATTTTTTTTTTTCTTCCCATTTTTTGCGTGTGGTTGGGTACCTTTTACCACGATCTACTGCTCACTAGGCGTTCACAAATGAGGCTGAGCATCTGTTGAATGTCTCTCAGATCAGTGCTGGCCGGGCCTCCTGTTCCGCTGAGCACCTCAGCATAGGTGGGTGTCTCTGGCTGCCGTCGCTGGGGTGGTGGAGCTGAATTATATGGTGGTGCCGGTGTAGGTCCAGTTATGGTGAGCAGCGTAGTTGTTCGTGCAGGCCTCTCCTGGGGTCTCCTCTGTCTGCCCAGTTGCGATGGATAGTGTGTGTGGCGTTGAGGAGTATTTGGGTATCCCCTGTGTGTTTGCGGGGTGGTTTTCCGTGTGAAGGCTGCATCTTTCAGTGTCTTAGCAAACATAGGGACAGCATGTTTATGTAGGTGGACGTGGTCATAAAGGTGGTTGATGTTCATAGTCGGATTATGGGCGAGATGGACATTTGCCCCGTGAGTGCACAGTCCCTGGAGACACTGGCATTTATCTTTTTGGATGGTGAGGGGTGGGTGTCTTTCCTGGGTAGCAAAGTAGATATCACAATTTTGACTTGTGAGAATGTGTGTGAGGCTTCTCTCTATTACTGCTCTGAGTGAATCAGCCACTCCTTCTTGCTGACTCCTCAGGTCATTCGTTCCTGTGTGTATCAGGATATGGCTTGGTGACCCTAGGTTTCTCTCATTTAGGAGCTCTAGTGCTCTTTGGGTTGTGGGACACCAAAGTTTAGCTGTCTTGTGACTCGGGAAGAGCTTTTTCTCATCAACAAATTTGCCGTTTGAGTCTATGAGAAGAACAATGTCAGCTAAGCTCTGGATGTCCTGTGTTCTGTCTCTCATTTCTGTGTTGCTCGTGAACGATGGCCTCTGTGTGAGTTGATTGGCTTGTGGGGGCAACCTGTGAGCTGGTGGGTGTTGTGGAAGGTGGCTGTGTTCTGCGGCCAGCAGGTGCTGAGGGGGATGCTGGCTGGTTGAAGGGATTAGCTTGTGAGCTGGTGGGTGATGTGGTGGGTGGCTGGCTGGAGGAGGTAGTAGCCTGTGAGCCGGTGGGCCTTGATGGCGTATGGAAAACAGCTGCTCTCTCAGGTCCTGCACCATGCCCTCTCTGTCCCTCAGCTCCTCTATGAGCACTGCCCGCTCTCTTCTGTAGCCCCTCTCTGTCCCTCAGCTCCTCTATGAGCGCTGCCCGCTCTCTTCTGTAGCCCTCTCTGTCCTGCTGCAGCTCTTTCACCTGCTGTTTTTTGGATGTCGAGCTCCTCCCCTGCAGTTGTCTCTGTCTCTCTGCAGTTCCCTCACCTGTTCTGTGAGAGCAGACAGCTCATGCCTGTAGTTGTCCCTTTTCTGTTGTGGCTCTTTGTCTGACTGCAGCTTAAGAACAGTCTCTCTAAGGTGCACCAGTTCAATTTCGAGCTGTGTGAATTGTTCTTTCATAATGAGGAGGGTGTTTGGTATTGGTGGTGGTTGGTCCCTCTCTGGGGTGGGGACTCCTCTGCAACCTCTGCTCTGCTGCTTACAGTGGGGGCACAGTCTGTCTCTCTCTCTCTCTCTGGGAGGTCTCAGGATCATGGGGTCTCTCATTCTCAGCTATTACTTTTAGCTTATTGAAAGCTACTTGAAAATCTTGTAGATTTCCTTGTACCATGACAGTTCCATTCTTATAAATGTTCACTGTTGTCATAATACAATCAGAGTCATTTGAATCTCTTATTTTTATTTTCCATCCGTTGCAGATTCCTTCTTTTTTTTTTTTTACAGGGGTAATATTTAATTAGAGCTTTGTGCCAGGCACTTGGATTATCTGAGTAGAAGATAAGGTTGCTTACTTCACCTTTCTTATATAGGTCTCCAAAAGTGTCTCTGGCCTTTCCCTCAGGAGTTTCTGTTTGAACTGTTTTCTCTGGGTTTCATTTGTGATCTCTGGGGGATATTGTACTGGACAGTATTCAGTGCAGAGTGGAATGGTTACATTCTGTGCAGGGCAGTGGGGGAGGGGCAGCTCTTTCTCTGATTGGCTCATTCTCTTAGCTAATTTGAATGGCTACAATTTTAGAACGTTCATAGATGCTGCCTAACGGTCTTCTTGAACTGGAGATGGCTAATCTATAGCAAGTTCTAGCAGTATAGCAAATCTATAGCAACTTAGCTAAACTTTTATCTTTGGTTTTAACCCCCCCTCTCTAAGGGGAGGTGAACGCTGGTTTAGGATATCTTGCTGTCCTTTTACTCAAGGGTATAGTCCTTTAGGTATATCTTGCTGTCCTTTTACTCAAGGGTATAGTCCTTTAGGTATGTCTTGCTGTCCTTTTACTCCAGGGGTATAGTCCTTTAGGTATATCTTGCTGTCCTTTTACTCAAGGGTATAGTCCTTTAGGTATATCTTGCTGTCCTTTTACTCAAGGGTATAGTCCTTTAGGTATATCTTGCTGTCCTTTTACTCAAGGGTATAGTCCTTTAGGTATATCTTGCTGTCCTTTTACTCAAGGGTATAGTCCTTTAGGTATATCTTGCTGTCCTCACTTCTGATTGTTTGATTGTTTGTTTTGTTCCAGTTTTTGTCCTTGTTTTTAGCTGCTCCTCTCAATTGTAACTGCTCCACTGCTCTTCTGTCACTTCAGCTGTCCTTTGTTGATCTTTTGATGATTTCTCCTGATTTCTTGTTTTTTTTTTTTTTAGCGTTTTTGTTTAAATTCTCTCTTTACATGACGTCATATTGCAGATGTATACCAGTATTTTAACTCTTTCTCACTTTAAAACTGTAGACATTACAAAACTTTAGGAGCTCATACGAAACATGACTCTCAGTGTGTCTCGGAACTCTCTCCCCTCTCCCTCTCCCCTCTCCCCCTCTCTCCCTCTCTCTCTCTCTCTCTCTCTCTCTCTCTCTCTCTCTCTCTCTCTCTCTCTCTGTGTCTTACCACCCCACCCCATCGTCACCACATCCTCACCCCACCCCACCCTCACCCCTACAGCCAGTGCATCCCCAGGTGCATGTGTAAGTTGGAGAGCGGCAAGTGAGGGAAACTGGCAGACCTAGATAGCCGAGAGAGGAAGATCCCTGACCTGTGAAATCACAGAGACACCCTCTGATTAGAGCCAATCACCCACAATGACCGGTGCTCTGTGCGTGTGCGTGTGTGTGTGTGTGTGTGTGTGTGTGTGTGTGTGTGTGTGAGAGTGTACGTGTGTGTGTGTACGTGTGTGCAAGTGTACGTGTGTGTGTGTGTGTGTGTATGTGTGTGTGTGTGTCTGTCTGTCTGTCTGTCAGCCACCACTGCACCGCAGCATGCCGTCTCAAGGACAAAGCAGACTGTCTGTCTGTCTGTCTGGCTGGCTGGCTGGCTGCGCATCTCCCCTCTCAGTGTTTCAGAAGATTAGCATCACTCTGATCCCTAACCATTTGAAAGGTAATTAGCACTACTTTTCCTGAATAGACCATTTAAAAGAAGGTTTTTTTTTTTTTTTTCATGGAGAAATATTCTGGACTCACTGCTTGAATCATAATGAATAAAACAAAACATCATGATGTGAAACAAAGAAGCAAATATGTACGTTTGGAAAGCTGTATTTAATCTTTGATGTCCGTTTGAATTATGCCTGGGCCTACTGTTTGGAGTCGCTCCATTGAGAATCGGCTAATAAAATCCTTTGACAATATACAGTATACTTTGCCGTTATACAATGATAGACAGATGAGCACCAGTGAAGCAGTCAGCCATGCCACCAGCATGATTGAGTTGATTTTGTTTACAAAAAATCTCTGCTGCTGTAGAAGAAAGATGTTTAGATTCCGCTGTTGTTTAGATTCCGTTATACAACACATTGACAACGCAATAACTTGAAAAATACTACAAGAAAACAGTGATTGAGGCATTTTACATCCACAAATGTTGTAAAATCTGGCTGGCTTCAAGGCTAGTCAGACCACAGTGTTCACATAATTACTGTAGGCCTTAGTCCAAATGTCTTGGCTTAGCTATACTATACTAAGCATGTCAGCTTAGTAGTAATTTCAGTCTGAAATAAGTGTTCATCTATCACATGCTAAAACAAGAATCCGGGTTATTGAAACTAGCGTGCAACTCTAGAGGGATACTGCACCGCCCTGGCAAACAAAGCTTCAGAACAAAGTTGCTGTCTTTTCCAGTGTTGATTTAAGAGCCGTTGTGCCCACTCTGAGCATCAGTGTTACTAATAGCTGTACTCGTATGAGGGAAGAGCTGCTTGTTTGACCTCCAAAACTACTTCAATTACTGTATGGCTGAAACTTTATCTAGCTGCCGTTCATAATATAATAGCAGGGCATAATGTAGGCTTAAGTGTGGCATGATAACACAGGATGAGTCAGGATGCCTTGCAAAAGCCAGAGCAAGAGAAGGCCCCATAGTGGAGGTTCATCTCTTCTTTTAAATGAACTTGCACTCAAATGTAGACAGACCAGGAGAAGGATCTAGAGTAGGTTCAAGTTTTAAATGAGCTCACATTAAAAAGCAGTGAAACAAGGGGATAGCCCTACAGTGAGTTCAGTTCTTCTTTTAAATTAGCTCACATTGAAATACACTCTCCAGTAGATAAGTATAAGTATAAGTATATATACTTTTTTGATCCCGTGAGGGAAATTTGGTCTCTGCATTTAACCCAATCGGTGAATTAGTGAAACACAAACAGCACACAGTGAACACACAGTGAGATGAAGCACACACTAATCCCGGCGCAGTGAGCTGCCTGCTACAACGGCGGCGCTCGGGGAGCAGTGAGGGGTTAGGTGCCTTGCTCAAGGGCACTTCAGCCGTGGCCCACTGGTCGGGGCTCGAACCGGCAACCCTCCGGTTACAAGTCCAGAGTGCCCAAAGATTCTCTTTGTGTTTGGAACTTTGTCCCTCAATCTCTACGCAGTGATCAGCAGGGTTCTCCATTTCAGTGCAGTCTACCAGGATTGCCTTTGTGCTAAACCAAACATAGACCTTGTTATATAGGATGCAAGATCCTCACGTTCTACCACCCCCCCCCACCCTTCCCCAACACACACACACACACACACACACACACACACACACACACCCACACACACACACACACACACACACACACACACACACACACACACACACCATCATTCCCATTCCCTACTAGCCACATGTGTTCAGAGACGCAATCAGAAGACCAAATGTTCCAGCACCTCACACTAACAAATCCATTAGCTGATGAGAATATTGTTTGGCTATGGACTTGGTTCTGGCTTGCTCTGAATGCTCATCAGCGCTGCTGGTTTGGGAACCAGATAAAGAGTGACAGAATGCTGAGTGACAGAATGCTGGAAAATGGATGGAATGGTTTCCTTATATTTATTGTTCTCATCTCTTGGCATAATATCTATGTTCCATGTTCTATGTTCTATGTTCAATACCAAATGGCCAATCGGGATGGTGTAGAATATGCATACAAGATGTATGAGCTCTACAAGATGTAAAATGCTATTTGTGAATTTAACAAGAGGTGCTTCTACCCTCCCTGCACACACACACACACACACACACACACACACACACACACACACACACACACACACACAGACACACACACACACACACACACACACACACATGTCCTGAGATTTAATTTCCCAAGGTTCTTTAACGACTATGTCGTTCTTTTTCAGTCGAACCTTCATCATCACCGTTTTGGGAACAGTCTTGCAGGATGATAAAAGGTGACATCTCATGTTCTCCTTCAGAGAACCGAGGTTGCGTTCCTAACTAGAACACTCTGTAAGCCAAGCCTGAGGTGTGTGTGTGTGTGTGTGTGTGTGTGTGTGTTCTTCAGCTCCTTATGCCCTTCTCATTGGCATCGGTCAGCTGCTGACCGCCCCCCCTAGAGGACTCATCATGAGAGCAGAGAGCAGCCAGCAGAGGAGGCCTCTGAGCGATCTTTGGCACTGTATTGATTTGCCCACATAATAAGGGCCTCTGACGCCTCTCAGCAGGCGCTCACACTGGTGAAATTCACCACAGATTATTCCAAACACAACACAACACAACACACGGCTGGGCTTGTGTGTTACATCTCTAAACAGTAAACACTGAATGATGAGGAGAGACAACAAACTGACATTTTGCACAAAGCACATGGAGTGGGAATCGGTCTTAAAATTAATAAGTTATGCAAGCACATACCATGAAGGACCTAATTTGAATGATGGACAATGTGCAAAGTCTTGAGTGTAATTTAAGGTAATTTAATAACCAGGCAAAATCTATTCGCTAATTTAACACCATGGGCAAGACTTTAACGGCAAACATCATCTCAATGCTCCCACATGCACCACGGAAGCTTTAGTTCACATGAGAATTTTGCTTGTTGATAGACTTTGCACTTTGCCTGCCATTTAAATTAGAGCCCTTAGAATGAACCAGACTGATCAAAGAAATGTTATTAGTGTGTTACGCAACTGAACCGGCTCTGGAGGAGCAGAATAGAATGGGCCAGTGCATGTGAGCTTGCATGGCATCTGGAGCACAAGCTGGTGAACACTAGGGCTCGAGTACAGCTAAAAACAGGTCACTCTGGGTGCTAGACCTGAGACAGCTACAATGAAATGGGGGCAAATACCCCAAGAGTTCAAAAAAAGCAGTTTAGTCTTGTGGTGGAGTGCAAAGAGCTCTTCTCAAACAAAGAAGATGGACCGTAATGGGATGCAGCTTGGTCAGGAGCATAAAGGTGGGCTTCTTTCTCTCCCTCTCTCTTCCTTTCTCTTTCTCCTTTTCCTTCTCTCTCTCTCTATCCCCTCTCTCTCTCTGTCATTCTCTTTATTCATACTTCCATGAAAGAGAGAGAGAGAGGAGCAAGAAAACAACCACAGACAGGTCAGAAAAGATTGAAATGTTCCAATTTAGAGAGTTCACAGCCCCTTTCGCTACAAGATTACTTTTCAAACACAATACATTTTCTCCCTCTATTTTTTTTTCTTTCACATGCACTCCATGTCATCTCTTTCTGACTTTCCAAGCCTCAAACGAACAAAACTAAAACCCCAAAAAGACGAGAGGACACGTGGAACCTAAGCCGCCCTGCTGGATGGGGCTGTGTAACCAGTGAGGGGTGAACGTTTTTTTTATTTTTTTAAGTCGTTCGCAAACTGTTCACCTTGCCACGTCTTATTATTGGTGCCTGCTGCTTGAACAAGATTGGTTTGCTAAAACAGTGTCATTACGTGCTCTGGAAAATCTGTGCCAGTCTGATAAAGGCTCACACAAATTGAACTTCGGAGCCGTTCAACTATTTAATATTATTTATTTCTGAAGTGGAAATAAAAATGTTCCGAGGCAAAAGAAAGTGGTCCAGCCGTACCCATATTTAGTAGTGTTAAATGTGTTCGCCTGATGGTGTATTTGCATATGAATTAGAATAGAAGAGTATTAAAGGAACAAACAGTGGGGGCACATATAATGAGTTTTCCATTTATTTAAATGAAATAGCTGAAATTGGTTCAGTAGCTAATGAAATGCTCCCATAAGTGACTGACCTTTATCAGCTAGCTTTTCTGAACAGTAAAGGGATATGTGTGTGTGTGTGTATGTGTGTTTGTGTGTGTGTGTGTGTTTGCGTGTATTCCTGCCTTCCTGCCTGTGTGTGTGTGCATGCAAGCAATCGCACATGTGTGTGTTGTTAGATTTTAGTGGTTTTCTGTATGTCGTTCTTTTGGTTCTTTGTTTAATACTGCAGAAACTGCGGGGACAGAACATTTATTGTAAGCAGACAGAATGTTGTCACCTTACAATAGCAAATGGTGTAGCTAACTAATTGTTCCCCCACAAGAGACGTCTTAATTGAATAAGGCTATATCACTGCCTGCCCCCCTCTAATTTGACCCCAGACGTGAATGTATATTCTGGTATTATAATTAGCCAGGAGTTTCCCAGATCTTTGCTTCAGTTCGTTACCTTGGCTTCACCTTGCAACACTGTGCTGTGCTATGGGTACAACAGGGTTACCAGAACTCTGTTGTTACATCCAGAATAAAGAACTATTCTTTCGCAAGCCAGCCTCAAGTTTTACCTGCTCTTAACTACACTGGAATCTACTTGGTCAACTGTGTCTCCATTTGGAATTAAGGAGACAATTTTAATAGCATTCTTCAGTGTGTATGGGGGGGGGGGGTAATTAGGGTGATATAGGATGGATAATGCAATGTCTGTTTTCTCAAACCCATCTTGTGATAACTCTCCATAACTTGACTGTTTAGCATGGGCTGACTTTGCAGAAAAGGCACATTTTAAATTCTTCATTAGTTTGGTTAGCATTTTCCAGTCCTCAAGGCCCAATACTTACATGTATTCATCTAGCAGAGTGAGTCATGGGAATTGTATTTGCTTGCTACATAGATACAGTTTATAATTGCTATTCAAAATAGTGAAAAACATTGAATTTCATTCATAAATAACTGTACGAATGAATGGCCATGTTTGTTCTTTATAGAAGCGACAATATAAAAGCTTTTTGATTTGCACTTCAAAACCAAGCTGTGAAGAATGAACACATAATTAAGACCATTCTGTACAGGGAATGTCAGCAGCAGAAGGATGTTCTATCATTCCTTTTAGGGTGCATTCACACTAGACCGTTTGGTTGTCAATAGTCAAATTGTTACTGTAAATATTGTTATATTGTTTTGTTTTGTGCTTTGGCAACACTGTATCTACAGTCATGTTAATAAAGCAACGTTGACTTGAATTGAAATTGAGTAAATACTGCATAACAGTAAGCACTATTATGTTGCTATTTTCATTCATAAACATGATTTAAAATTAAAATAATTAATAATTAAAATGATAAAAGTATTGTACACTCTTAAAACAAATGTGTTGTCCCTATCTGGACACAGAGATGTGTTATTTTCAACACATATTGTGTAACAACTAAAAGAAAGGAAACAACACAAACTGTGTTGTCCTTATCTGGACACAGACATGAAAGTTGTGTTGTTTTCCACACATTCATTTTTAAGAGTATAAGTAGGCAAGAGTTCCCTGTGATAAAAGCAGGAGTAATCTGGGCCCATCTCATCTGCATAAGCTGCAAGATGGCATTGCTGCGACTGTAAGCGTCTCTGTGTTCTAGTATTCTACCTCCAGTATCTACATCCAGTATCTACCTCCAGTATCTACCTCCAGTATTCTACCTCCAGTATCTACATCCAGTATCTACATCCGGTATCAGCGTCCGGAATTGTCTCGTTCCCCCCGGCTCTACACCCAGGGTTGGGAGCAGTGTGGTGTGTCCCCCCGGCTCTACACCCAGGGTTGGGAGCAGTGTGGTGTGTCCCCCCGGCTCTACACCCAGGGTTGGGAGCAGTGTGGTGTGTTGGCAAACAGCATGCAAACAGGCATGAGGCAGGACGGGATGGGTTCATGCGTGCAGGTCCGCGCAGATTTGGAATAAAAATTAGAGAGGAACTACATGAATATTCACCTGAGGGCTGGTGTTCCTTTGGTCTTTGTTTCACCCCAGAAATGAAAATGACCTCGACCACCCAAATTACTGAGGCACATTGGTCATTCTGACATGCTCAGATATTAAAGCAACCTTTAAAAGTGGTTCCAAATTGATTCTCCTGAGAGTTAAAGAGGTTGTCCTGCCCTTATCGTATTTTCTATATCTGAACCAAACATTTCTTTTTTTCTTCAGTACACTCACAGGTTCAGTCCCTGCTCTGTCACAGCAAGAGTCTCATGCATACATCCCTTAGTACAGGGGTTCCCAAACTTTTCCACGACAAGGCCCCCCAAATACCACTAGGTTCTGGCCAAGGCCCCCCAAATACCACTAGGTTCTGGCCAAGGACCCCCAAATACCACTAGGTTCTGGCCAAGGCCCCCCAAATACCACTAATTTCTGGCCAAGGCCCCCCAAATACCACTAGGTTCTGGCCAAGGACCCCCTTGATGTGTTATTAAACCCATCGACAATACTACGGCAAATGTAAAAATACATTAAGCTAATCCTAATTATTATTTTAGCCACAAGCACTTTGCAATTTGAGCATACAGTGTGTAAAAATTGCATTTGGGGCTTTCTGCTATATGAGAGCTATCACTCTACTATTATTCCCAGTCATCATCATGGAAAATATAATGTTCAGATATGCGACAAATTATTATAATGGCGTTGTATAACAACCCTTATATTAATAGGTATATTTTAAATTTCCAGTATTTATTTGTTGCTTTTATTTTTCCTTCCAACTTTCTGAAGCCCCCCCGGCACCCACTGCGGCCCCCGGCCCCCACTTTGAAAACCACTGCCTTAGTACATTCATGTGGATTCTTGTGCTTATTGTCCATATTATTCATGTGGATTTGTTATTTTATCATCCTGCCTATGTTGTACGTATGTTGTGTGTGATGTCTTTAAGATATTGGGACTTTGAATTTCCCCTTGGGAATCAATAAAATATCTATCTATCTATCTATCTATCTATCTATCTATCTACATGGCATTTCTACTGATTTTAGTATGATCCCCAGACAAGTGAGTTTTTTATGTTCTGTGTATGTGGAAACATTAGTCGGTAGGATCTGAGGACATTTACAAATGGCTTTATCTTACATTTACAAATGGCTTTCCACCCATTCAACCTTGCCCTATTCCCTGACGTTGTGCCCTGAAGAAGGCCAATAATGGCCGCAATGCTTAGGCCCATGTGCTTTTACACCAGTTGCAATGTTTAATCAATAGCTTTTTTCATATATTTCTAAACAGAGTGCCTTTGTTACTTTTCTTTTTTGGCTTTGTCTTAGCCTCTGAATGCTAGTCCAGTCCACACCATTCAATACGACAGTTGATCTCTCTCTCTCTCTTCTTTTTTTCGTTGCCTTGTGTTGTTTAAAGCGCCCTTGCCAACGTTAACACAGACGTGTGGTAAATAAACACACAGGACGTCCGCTGCAATAAACCCAGTTAATTCCAAGAGGGTCTAAATCTCCAGGCCCGCAGCAGATACTAACACTACAGTTCCATTAAAGCAAAATTAAGCATCACAAAGGCAGTGCCTCAGCAGAAATATACAGCGCGAGCTGCCACATTAACATAACGCATGGCCCTCAGAAATTACTGGTCTCTCTAATCTGGACCCAGTCAGAAGGGGTGCGGCGCTGCTCCAATGACCTGTCCATAGTGATGCATGGCTGTTTTTTCCCCTCCTGCTTCTCACACACACACACACACACACACACACACACCCTCCTCCACCTGCCCCACCTCCAGATTTATGTGCACTGGGATAGGAAGGCAAAGGCCCATCAGAATGCGCCGTCTTATTCCGGCACATTCCACCAAACGAGAGGCAAGGTGAAGGTCAGCGAACACATTATCCCCTCCTTATCAACCACGCATTAGCGGTAGCAGCAGCAGCAAGACTGTGGTTATATTACACCACAGAGAGGGAGAGAGGGGGGTCCAGACTGCTGCCTGTGGCCCACACAGTGTCCACACGTGGCCCCATAAAACCCCAACCTCCAGCACCCCCGGCCCCCAACCAACCAGGCAGGCAGAGCCAGAACCAATCAGAGTTTATCTCGGGACAATCGCACACACTCTTTCGATACCCGACTAAAATGTAATGGATTAAAGAAATTTAGCCATGATTAAAGTTTCAGGGATGGTGTGCATAATTGCGGCACTTCATGGCGGCAGAGGGAAATCAATCCGAGCGATCTGGAACACAGCAGGGCTGAAATAAAGGCCAGTCATGTAGAAAATAGACTCGCTGTCACCCTGCCAATAGCCGTTACGCCTCTGTAGGTGAGAACGCTGGCCTGGAGCCCCCACAATACCCCCCTCTGGCTCCGCGCTGTTGTCTTCTGTGGATTCTGTGGTTACTCTCCTAATGTTGATGTCCTTGTTGTTGCCACTGGCAGCGTTCTGGTTGTTATGGAGGTTTGTGTTTGTTTTGTCTGTACGTCTGAAAGTTGTCAGAGAATAACGACTCCGAATGCCGTGGCTGAGGATATAATTCTGGTTGTTTTGGTGGTTTGTGTTCGTCTTGTCTACATCTGAGAGTTGTCAGAGAATAACAACTCGTATTTTTTTTGGGGAAAATGTTTGGCCGTCATTTGGCCCTTGGCAGTGGCGGCAGGATGAAACGAGTCCAAAGCCCAAGGTGATGCATTTTTAAGCATCACGGGGAGGCGTGCTGAGTACGAGCAAGATCACCGTTTCGCTTTGGCATATTTATGGACGAATCCACAACAAGGTCATTTTCGTTACTGCTGCCCCCCCCCACACAATTTTGCCACAGATAGACTCGGGGGGCCTGCAATCAGAAGAGGCTGCATTAGATTTGATGAAATATTCAGTGCTACATCTCACCCTTGGAGAGCGACTGCTGCACAGAGACTACCCTGAGATGAGCACTGAGTGGAGAGAGAGCGAGAGAGGGAGGGAGAGAGAGAGAGAGAGAGAGAGAGAGAGAGAGAGAGAGAGAAGAATTTTGAATGTTGGCCCTCGATGGGAGGCTGCCCTGACACACCAGTGTCTTTGCAGATGGGTGGCGGAGAGAGAGCTCTCCAGTTTCTGTGGTACACTAAAGAAAAGCTAATACTGACGGTGGGGGGCAGAGGGCACTGTGCTGTGCTGATCCATGCTGTGCTGTATGGTGCTATGCTATGCTGTATGGTGCTGTGCTGTATGGTGCTGTGCTGTATGGTGCTATGCTATGCTGTATGGTGCTGTGCTGTATGGTGCTATGCTATGCTGTATGGTGCTGTGCTGTATGGTGCTATGCTGTATGGTGCTGTGCTGTATGGTGCTATGCTGTGCTGTATGGTGCTGTGCTGTTTTGTGCTATTCTATGCTATATGGTGCTGTGCTATGGTGCTGTGCTGTATGGTCCTGTGCTGTATGGTGCTATGCTGTGCTGTATGGTGCTGTGCTGTTTTGTGCTATGCTATGCTATGATGTGCTGTGCTGTTGTGTGCTATGCTATGGTGTGTGTATGGTGCTGTGCTGTTGTGTGCTATGCTATGGTGTGCGTATGGTGCTGTGCTGTTGTGTGCTATTCTATGGTGTGCGTATGGTGCTGTGCTGTTGTGTGCTATGCTGTGCTGTATGGTGCTGTGCTGTTTTGTGCTATTCTATGCTATGATGTGCTGTGCTGTTGTGTGCTATGCTATGGTGTGCGTATGGTGCTGTGCTGTATGTGTGCTATGCTGTGCTGTATGGTGCTGTGCTGTTTTGTGCTATTCTATGCTATGATGTGCTGGTGCTGTGTGTTTTATTCTATGCTATGCTATATGGTGCTGTGCTGTTGTGTGCTATGCTATGTTGTCCTGTAGGGGTCATCCCTATGTTCCCCGGGTCCTATGTTCCCCAGGTCCTATATTCCCCGGGTACTATGTTCCCTGCTCGGGGTTAGGGTTATGTTTAGGGTTAGGGTCCTATGTTCCCCTGTCCCATACAAAGCAGGGAACATAGGACCCGGGAGACATAGGTACACTCCTGTTGTGTGCTATGCTGTTGTGTGCTATGCTATGCTATGTGGTGCTGTGCCGTTTTGTGCTATGCTATGTGGTGCTGTGCTTGTGTGCTATGCTATGTTATGATGTGCTGTGCTGTTGTGTGCTATGCTATGTGGTGCTGTGCTGTTGTGTGCTATGCTATGTGCATGGTGCTGTGCTGTTGTGTGCTATGCTATGCTATGTGGTGCTGTGCTGTTTTGTGCTATGCTATGCTATGCTATGCTATACTGTAATGTGCTGTGCTGTTGTGTGCTATGCTATGCTATGATGTGCTGTGCTGTTTGTGTGCATGGTGCTGTGCTGTTGTGTGAGAGAGTATAATGGAAACTCATGGGCTCTTTGAAGGAGAATTAACAATTCACATGACTGTTTACCAGACCCTGCTGAGGCATGCGGACTCCCATTGTTTTGCGCACACGGGCGGTGAACGCACCCACGGATTTCGCTGATTTAATATTAGACCACTGTAGAAAATCTCATTTTATTTATTGAGCGCGGCTTGCCAGGTAAAATAACATTGTTCATGTAATATGTATTCTGTCAGCTCACGTTAAAACTCTCAGACATTCACAGATTAAAAGAGGGGAGGTGGTGGGCACACACACAACACACACACAAACACACACACACACACACACACACACACACACAGACAGGGCCAGTAAGGGCCAAGAGCCAGTTAGCCATAATCTGGTCACTGCCCTGGAGACTTGGGCTATGCCAAGTGTCGCCTCACATCACACTGAAGCCTTATGACAGAACCCTCCCAGCAGCAGACTCAGTTGATCTAAGATATTTTTGCTGTGAAGAAAAGCATTAAATTGCCTGCGCTGTCTCCTCTGTTCACTCAGTCACTCTTGTGGATGTTAATTATTTAGCTCTTGTCTTTTTTTTGTCTGCAATGAGCACGATGGCATAAGTCATTATGTGAACTGACATTTACAAATGAACAAACATGATAGGTTATCACAATTACAATTAAAGTCTACCCTGTCAAAAAGAAAAACAACTCTGATATGCTATCCTAAAAAGCTGGTCAGACTCTAAATGTTTCTGGATGGTTTATTAGTAATACAATTAATAAACACAAATTCTTCACACTTTTTCAAAGGTTAGTGGAGAAAGCATATGATTTACCATGATACATTATCAAGCAGAGAAAAAAAATGTGATCTAGAGCATTTTTATGGAACAGTGATTGGACTTACTCCAGTGGTCGTTTAATACCAATACATGAAAATATCAGACGCCTGCAGGCCAATCAGACACAAGTATTTTTCATTAACATGGTGTAGCGCACAAGAACATTTGAGGACACTCTCACATCATCTGAAGTGGGATGGGGCCATAATCTCAAACATGAAATATGATTGTGTCAATTACTAACATACTTCTAAGGTTTTATGATATCTGTCCTTGACGACATAAATTCAACACCTCACCACCTTTTTTTTCTTTCATTGTAGATGCATAAAAAGTGTGGTGTACAGACCCCCCCCCTGGTAAAACCAGGTCCTGGTAATCTTCCATTTTCCATTACCCCTGCATCAGATAAGGAGGGAGAGGACCAGAGGGGATGTTCAGAGAGCCAACCGCCACTCCTTTGTGCCTGGGAATCTCTCCGACTGAGTGGGCTGCGATTTACAGTCCAGACAACAGCTGAGTCAGGTACGATTCAGCACAGATTTGATACAGGTCCAGTTATGATGACAAATGGATCACACAGAATATATATATTTTTAAATATCTTCATGTACACAATAAAGAATTAATCTTATTGTTTTACTGTAAAAACAGGTTTTAATTGTGTTTGTTCCATTTATGAAGGCATTGTCAAATGTGTGCAAATTGTTTGCTTTCTCTCTAACATCTACACAAATGTTTGGGTGTTGCCAGAAGGAATACATCAAAATGCATCCGATTTGGTCACTTATTTCCAAAAAAGCTACATAAATCTACTGGTATCCCGTGCTCAGACTTGGTTCCTGATGTTTGATTTTAACAAGATTGAAGAGCAAAAATTCCAAAGTAGATAGATAGATAGATAGATAGATAGATAGATAGATAAATACTTTATTGATCCCCAAGGGGAAATTCCAGAGTGCACTGTAGCTGACCAAAAGAGTTCAACATCTCAGCCTTAAGATTATTTTTCAGCAAGTGAAACTTGTCAGAGGAGCATGCAAGGGAGGATCCAGATGTGATGGAGATTAATGATCCTAATATAATCAGCGACAGCAAGGAAACAGATGTGTCTGTTCACAGGAGAGGAAGTGCTGCAGAGACACACAGTGTCACGCAGTGATCGCTTGAACGCCGCTATTTGGAACACATCGCTATTTAACATAGATCTCAATACAAATTTCAAGTTTTTGTCTGAAATTGCACTGTGCCTATTTACAAGGGCATTGTTCCCACCTCTTCTGGGGCCTACCATGTTGGACCTCTATAGAAAGCTGAGAACCTGTAGTTTTCATAGGAAACAGTCAAAATAACTGTGTGATGTACTCACACAGAGTTACAGAGGCTAGAATATAGTTTTTTCTTTCGGCCGGATTACAAGCATCTCTGAACTGACCACATTTCAGCCCTCTGGGTCACTTGATATCCCTTAGAAACACAACTGAGCCTTAGCACCAGGTCTTGTAAGGCTGTGTGCAAAATTAGATCAATATAGAATGAAAATATGAGTGCTTTAGACCATTATTTGCCAAGGTATGCTCATGCGTTTTGTAAAATGCCTATGGAAACTCCCCATAGGACTTTTTGTTATCCAAAATGCATACTGACATTCAAATGCTTACTGCACATGAACCCCTTTGTGTAGAAGCATAATCCTGGTCTCAAATGAAAGGTAACACTTTGAGGTTTCTTGTGGACTATTTAGATTGTATGTCAGGTGTTCTGATATAGACTGACTACACAAAATATGGAATAATTACAAAAAAGTCAATATTTTTGCATTTACTTTGTTGGTTCAATGAGTGTGTATAAGATAAACTATACATCTGTACAACTAATATTGGATAATACAACATGAAGATTCAATTTCTATGGATTCTTGTGAATATTTCAGTACCAATATGTTGCATCTACTTATTGTGCTGCAGCTACACTGCAGCCAGAGGTCAGGGTAGCACCAAAAGCGGAGGAGGGGGAGGGGGCATTTTGGATCAAATTTAATTAAGACATAATAAGATTAATCTGAGAATGTAAAGCACTATACAGATTGTACATGAGAAAAGTTGTAATTTTTGGATTCCTAAGAGCCAAAGCTTTGAAATGGTGTATAACATTACTATGCTACACAGCAATATGGTACATACAATTGATTTAGAATGTTGGGGGGAGGTGGGGGAGGGGGGTAACCGTCCCGCCAGCGGGATATGAGGATTAAACTGTTAAAACAGAACACTACTGTATGCAAAACACAACGCTATGTAGAACACAACGCTATGCAGAACACAACGCTATGTAGAACACAACGCTATGCAGAATCACAACGCTATGTAGAACACAACGCTATGCAGAACATAACACTAGAACACAACGCTATGCAGAACACAATGCTATGTAGAACACAACACTAGAACACAACGCTATGTAGAACACAACACTAGAACCTGGCGCTATGCAGAACACAACAGCTAGAACACAACGCTATGTAGAACCTGGCAACGCTATGCAGAATCACAACGCTATGTAGAACACAACGCTATGCAGAATCACAACGCTATGTAGAACACAACGCTATGCAGAACATAACACTAGAACACAACGCTATGCAGAACACAACACTAGAACACAACGCTATGTAGAACACAACACTAGAACACAACGCTATGCAGAACACAACACTAGAACACAACGCTATGTAGAACACAACGCTATGCAGAATCACAATGCTATGTAGAACACAACGCTATGCAGAACACAACACTAGAACACAACGCTATGTAGAACACAACACTAGAACACAACGCTATGCAGAACACAACACTATGTAGAACACAACGCTATGTAGAACACAATTAACCTGACGTTGTCATACTCAAATTCTAGTCAGAATATGAGTCTGATACTGCTCCATTGGGACGTAATTATGGGGCGTGTTTCAACCGATACAGGGGGGGAATGCCTCTGCACTCAATTGGATAGACCTAACCAATCAGAGCAACAAAATAGCTAACCGTGAGGTGTAGGAAGAAAACACACAAACCATCCTTCTGCTCCTATATCCCCTCCGTTTTTAAAAATAATTCTGTTGAACAGTGATATGCTACAAACATGTTAAACAGCTGAGAAAGGCTGTTGCAAATCCCTCGAACGTGGTCAATCAGAGATTTCAAATGAACGAGGGAACATGTCGCAATGCAGCAGCGCTGTTTTCCCTTGATGAAAGTGAAACCACCAGTTTTCCCACATCTCAACTTTGGCCAAAGTTTTCAGAAATAATCGTTTTCAGTGATACAAACTCATTAAATAATATGAATTTTCCATATGGGGTCTTAAAAGCCATGTATCCTTCTAGCCACAGCGTTTTTGTTTTAAACATAAGCCTAATCTAAGCGTGCTCAGATGACGTGATAGACCAGGCGCTGTTGCTCACCTGTCCATCATCGTAAAGCCTGATTTGATTGGTCCGTCCGATTTAGGGTGAGCATACTTGCCCAACAATGGAGCATTGCCAGACCGAACTTCAGGCTAGAACACAATGCTATGCAGAACACAACACTAGAACACAACGCTATGTAGAACACAACACTAGAACACAACGCTATGTTGAACACAAAGCTATGTAGAACACAACACTATGTAGAACACAACGCTATGTTGAACACAACACTAGAACACAATGCTATGTAGAACACAACACTAGAACACAACGCTATGTAGAACACAACGCTATGTAGAACACAACACAAGAACACAACGCTATGTTGAACACAAAGCTATGTAGAACACAACACTATGTAGAACACAACACTATGTTGAACACAACACTAGAACCAGGGCTCTACACTAACATTTTTTTTCAGGAGCACTTGTGCTCCCAAGTTTAAAAATTTAGGAGCACAGACAAAAATTTGGGCGCACAGTCAGTTAAGTCACATTAAGGATGACTGACAACATTTAGGCTACAGGAAACAGGATTTTAAAGATCAGTGCCTACTTTATTTTCAGTCTGTTTCATTTTCCTACATTTTGTTAATGTAAAATAATATAATACATTGCCATATTTGCATTTAGCCTGTACATCAAGTATCCTGCCAAATGTAGGCTAATTCATTTATTTGTGAATCAATCTATAGCTAAACCAAATATGCCCATGGTGACCTATCTGACTGCATACTGCCTAATACTACTACTAAAACAGTCCATTTTCTCTTCCACAAAACCCAACATAGGCTAATCAAGGATATATGTTTTATACTTTTAGTTTTATTTGAAATATCTGCATTGATAGGGGCAGTAGGCAAACGTTAGGCCTACTTTTCTTTTGCACTTCAGCTTGTATTGGTGTAAACAAACAAGCATGCGTGGAAGCCTGGAGTTGTCAGTAGCGTTCTACCTTTGAATAAAATGGGAGTATTACGGGAGGTTACTTTTGTGCCGGTTCGCTACAGCTATATTTTGCTTATTGCAGCCAATACGTCAACTGGGCTGAAAGGCATGTTAGGTTACCTTTCCTTCTCTCACTGCATTCTCAGAATCTCATCCTGTTCCTCCGATATCCGATGAATTCGGTGGATAGAAGAACTAATTTCTTCAATCTTTGCATCTTGGCTGGCTAGTCTAACTTTCCGCTTTTCTGCAGCTCTTGGATTTGATAGAAGGCGACTACTAAGCGAAACTGCTAGCGTTGATGGGAGGTGTAGTTTTATGCTGCATTGGCGACGCGTGATTCTATGGTTTGCACCAGTAATGTTTCTCGATGTTGCGGTGTATTTTGCAGACAAACATTGACATGGTTAAAGTCATTCGCACCAGTGCGCCTAAATATTTTTTGCACTTTCGACGCGGCATCATTTTTTCGCGTAATGTGCGAGTGAAATGGGCGGACTGTAGAGCCCTGAGAACACAATGCAAATAGAACACAACACTAGAACACAACGCTATGTAGAACACAATGCTATGCAGAACACAACGCTGTGTGCTTAATACAATGCAGAACGCAAAGCTACGCAGAACACCATTTCAAAGAAGTACACAACACACTACAGCATGAAGCCAAATGCAGGGCACAAGGCAACGAAGTACACACTACAGCATGCAGCCCAAATGCAGGGCACAAGGCAACAAAGTACACACTACAGCATAAAGCCCAAATGCAGGGCACAAGGCAACGAAGTACACACTACAGCATGAAGCCAAATGCAGGGCACAAGGCAACAAAGTACACACTACTGCATAAAGCCCAAATGCAGGGCACAAGGCAACGAAGTACACACTACAGCATGAAGCCAAATGCAGGGCACAAGGCAACGAAGTACACACTACAGCATGCAGCCCAAATGCAGGGCACAAGGCAACGAAGTACACACTACAGCATGAAGCCCAAATGCAGGGCACAAGGCAACGAAGTACACACTACAGCATGAAGCCAAATGCAGGGCACAAGGCAACGAAGTACACACTACAGCATGAAGCCAAATGCAGGGCACAAGGCAACGAAGTACACACTACAGCATGAAGCCAAATGCAGGGCACAAGGCAAAGTATAATACGGTAACAAAGAAGGCAGTGCAAGGTGAGAATTGCACAAGGAATTACCTCCTGCATCCTCTGGGGTCTATTGTAATAGGGCTTTTAGTGAGAAACGTAACCCCCTCTGAGTGACCAGAACATCGGGAGGGGGTGTGTGTGTGTGTGTGTGTGTGTGTGTGTGTGTGTGTGTGTGTGTGTGTGTGTGTGTGTGTGTGTGTGTGTGTGTGTGTGTGTGTGAGGTGGGACTATTGATTGGCATTTACCGGTTATTGGGGATTAGGCGCAGACAACAAAGTAGATCAGGGTGCTGAGGGGATACGGGGTGGCAAACACAATGTAATAGAAGCTCAAATCAAATCACACAGCTATGGCTGAATGAATTAGACCTCTGCTTTAATCAAATAATGCATCCATAATCCACATCGAGTGAAGGCTGTGGCGGAGAATGCATAACATCGCAGGTGGTTCATGACTGGATTTTTGGGTGCTGTTAATCATTATGTGTTTAGCAAATGCAGGAAAATAAAAAGAATATACAGTCATCCCCTTAATGTTTCTTTAACGTGTCCAAATATGTAGAGAAGAATGCCAATGGAAAGAAGAAAGCAAGTGTAATTGAGAGGCTCTCAGACTAATTAAAAGCTGCTGTCTCTAGTATCTCCCAAAACTGTCATCTTAAAGCCATAATAAACAACATGTGATACTTGTTTTTGAGTGTCTCTCAACAATGATTGCTTTAGTCATGGACCTAACGTGGAGAGCTCTTGCCAACAGTGCTATTCTAATGTTTGCATGTAATACACTGTTTTAATATATACAGCGTACCTTGGACAAAAAAATGTGTTATTGCATGGAGCAGCTGGTGTAATGGTTTGCTTCGAAAACTGTACAGTAGCTATCAAGCCTTTGACTTTTAGACACATTTTCCTTATCATGACTGCTACGTAAACAGTGGTATAACCCACCTGCTTGAACAATGTGAAACTGGAGGTAAACCCAATGGCTCATATACTGTATCTGATATGCTGCGAGGCATTTCAGGACCTTGGTCAGAGACCTGAGCAAACATGCTTCCCGCTGCCAGCATACTATAAATCCTGCTGATGTGAAAGTTGAACTCGTGAAGCAGGCTCCCCTAATTCTCCTGCGGCAGAAGCTGAGCTCGCTGTGGCGTACCTCAGGAGGCTCGCCTTTCCCCACGCCTGCCTCACTTTAGAACTTCGGATAGTGTGTCATTCTAATAATTCCATAAAAAGGAATTTAGCTGCACTGCAAACACTGAGAGATTATGTCAAAGGGATTCATAGCCCGCAGCCAAACCATCTCCGAATCTGATCTCCTTTCTCCGGGGAGCACCAGGAGACAGAGGCCGAGACCGAGCAAACCCCCCACTCCTCCCATCCACACACACACACACACACACACACACACACACACACACACACACACACACACACACACACACACACACACACACACACATAACCCCCTCCAGCAGCCTGGGATACAGCTGGACTCAGATACAGCAGCTACTACTAACAACACAAGAGGGAGAGAGGGAGCGGGAGAGAGAGAAAATGAGATGGAATGAGGAAAAGAGAGAGAAGGAGACAAAGGGGAAGACAGAAAGCAAGGATGGGACGTGTAGAGAGAGGGATAGAGAGAGGGGGAGGGAGGGAGAGAGAGATAGAGAGAGGGGGAGGGAGGGAGGGAGAAAGAGATAGTAAGGCCATGCAACCTTCTGAAAAGATACTGCAAGAACTAAGTGCAGAGAGAAGGAGGGAAATTGACTATGGGGGGTAGAAAGAGAGAGAGAGAGAGAGAGAAAGAGAGAGAGAGAGAGAATACAACCTTCTCAATAGGCAAAATAAATTATTTCAGCAATTCTGAACAAAAATAAATAAATTAGTGTGGGTGGGGAGACCTAAGAAAACAAAAAATATTCCAGCACTAGCCCTGTCATCTTGTGGGCTTCAAAGGCGGCATTATTTGAAAGAACAGCAGGGGAGTTAAATCCCTTGCTTAACTAAATCCTTCTTCCTTTGGATAATTCCTCAAAAACATAGGGGAAGAAAAAGGTCTGTTGCCGCTTTAAATTACTGCTGAAAAAAAAAGTAAAAGGTTCTCTCAGTGATAAGCCGAGCCGAATGAGCAGAGGGGGTGGTGGTGGTGGGGGGTATGGGTGCGGCAGGAAACGTAAACAAACCAGTAAAATGTTTACTCGCCTCATGGAGGTCTTTTTGGTGGCATATTAAAAAAAGACTGCAGTGTGTGTGATTTGTCATTTCAGCACCGAGGTTAGGTTACTCTACTACTGTGTCAAAGGAACATAGCTAATGCCAGTGCCTCTCTGGTTTAAAATATTTTTTTTTCCTGTCAGTTACAACCCACCGGGCTCTCTATCTTAACTCAATTATTTTATATCTGCGTTAGAGAAGATGTCCGCGTGTTCTACAGCTCTGACGTCACTTTGTGAACGCGCACCAACACAGCTGTGCTTGGAATTGATATTGAACGATAATGCGGGCTCATGTTTATTCATGATGTTACCGTCTGGGATAAATTTAGCTTGGCAGCCGTGTTCATTGTCACGGGGACAGTTCATCCGGTCGTGAATTTAAACCTGACTCACTTAAGAGATCTTGAAAGCCTGCGTCAGTTATGGCTGCAGGACGGGCAGGCATTTTAGAAAGTGATTTCTCCCGGTTTGAAACCACACTTCAGCTTATAAACCAGTGACTAGCGGCTCATCCCTTCTTAACATGTACTCAGCTAAGTGTGGATTGAATCGGCCAGTTTGCCACTGAACGCTGAAGAATTACTCTTCCACTGAATAGGGACAGAGGTATTATATCTATAAGCCAGACGTTCTTTTGAGCATGTGTGAGTCAATAATCTTCTCACAACTCTAGACAAACTGGTTTCTCATTGGTTTCTCAAACTCATTACTGCACATGTGGTACTACCACGGAGAGGACAGAGGAGGAATCAATTATGGTGGCTATTTACTGAGTCGGAGAGGAGATGCTCAGCCACCTCTGGCTGTGATGGATTTGGTCTCCAAAGGGACCTTCTGGTCAATCAGAGAAAGAGAAGGTAACAAGGGCACAGTATGATAAGGCAGGCCAACACACACACACACCTTATGAACTTCCAGATCAATCGCAAAACAAATGTATTATTATTTACTGAGAAAGTATTGTCGTTTACTTCTAGATACTAAATCACAAAACAACTTTCATTATTTACTGTCGAGCAAAATTATTCAGATCATCTTCACTGAAAACCTCATAAATGTCCCCCTGCCCATTCTAAAACACATGTACACTGACACACTCACCACTCACACACACACACACACACACACACAAACACACACACACACACACACACACACACACACACACACACACACACACACACACACACACACTGTCATTTCCATCTGTGAGCAGTTTATCTTGCTTCCACTCTATTTCTCCGTTGTCCCACCCCTCATGCCTCCAGATCAGAGTACCATTGCTAACCAGCCCGCCTCAGCCGTATGCAGCTTTGATGTGCGAAGCGCCTTGGATCCGCCATCACACCATCAGCTTTGATTATGCATGCTGCATCTCTCGCCGGTGAATTGGCACAATTAAGCTAAAATAGTAAGCAGACTTGCAGACTTGGTGGGAGGGGAAGGAGAGGGGCAGTGAAAGAGAGATAAAGAGAGAGAGTGGAGAGAGAGTGGAGAGAGGAGGAGATTTGTGACAGCCCACACAGACCAGAGTGGACTGCTTGATTTTATGAGGAGGACGTGACTCCGAGTGCAGGCAGGCGTGAGTCCTTGCCGGCTCTGATAACATTGACATCTGTGCTGACTCTTCCCATCATTTCCCTCTCTGTTTTTCTCTCTTTCTATCTTTTTTCCCTCTCTGTATCTGTCACTTTTTTCTATATTCTCTTTCCCCTTGGCCTCTCTCTCCTTCTCTACCAGACTCTGTTGTCAGGTGAGAACTTCCTCTAATTTAGCGAAATATCATTGTCTGATGGATTATTTTCTAGGGTCAATATGACCACAGCAACATCCATACGACAGTATTTTCACAACCTCATAAAGCCACAACCCTATGCGTAAGACAATATTTTCATGACCTCATTAGAGTACTGAACCTGTAAAGGTTCGTCCACACCAAGATTGATAACAATAACAAAAATTGTAAAATAGTTTTAAGTAGCTTATCGCTACATGTAACCTACGTTGTGTTGATTGTGTGGTTCAGCACTGCACTAACCAAAACTCAAAACTGCAACTCGCAGCACTTCGAATCGGGAGTCGAGCAAACTAGCAAATGAGCTAAAAGGCCAGGCTGCTAGCTCTCTCACTAGCATGTGACTAGTGAAGTAGTAGCATTACACTGCGGACATTGACTAGCATTTTAAACAGCTAATTTCTGTCGTTTTTACGGGACAGCTGTTCATATCATTCTCCCGTTTATGCATCTCATTAACTTTTGTTTTGCATGCAACACCCATTGTTGATGACACACCCTTAAAGCCCCCTCTCTGTCCCTGTCTGTCTCTGTCTCGCCCAGGTGGTGAACCTGATTGTACTGAAAGCAAGCAGGTGACACGACCTTTGACCCTGCCTGCGCTAGCCCCGTTATCTCTGCCCTGTCCAGCAGCCTTTTTGCCCCTCACCTCTACACCCTGCCGCTCCCCGCCCAACCAACCCCACACACACACACACACACTGTAACCCACTCTAGCAGCATTGATTACCAGTCACTTACATCTGACCTCTTTCTTAGTGATAGAATCAATGGGCTGTTCACTAACTTTGAGCATTGCCTATTCCTGATGTGAAGCTCTCAAGGAGCATTCACTATCGCCGGCTGTTTCTCAGCTCGTCAGTAGAGAGATGAAGCTGAGTCATGAGCAGTAAAGCTGAGTCACCTTCTGCCACGTGCTTCTAAGTCATCTTTTAAAAAAAATATTGTTGGGGCTTTTTAGGCCTTTAATCCGATAGGGTTAGCCTGCAAAGTTGTGGGTTCAATTCCCGCCTTCCACCGTTGTGCCGTTGAGCAAGGCACTTAACCCAGAGTTACTCCGGGGACAGTGGGTCTTGTAATATAATTGATATATGTATGTCTCTTTGGATAAAAGTGTGTCTGCTAAGAGATATTAAATATAAAAATAGCACCTCAGTAATGTTCCTCCTCTTGTGTGTAGCTTGCCTCTGAAGAGGGACTGAGAGTGACACTTCCTTGAACACCTCCACTGTTTACACTCTACCTGTGCTAGAGCACTCCGTGGGGATCCCTGAGAGGGGGGCGTTTAAATGGGTGGCTTACGGGAGCCCGCGTCGCATCTATTACAGAACAACACCTGCAAATCTGCCCATCATTATAAGCTGAGCGAGAGGCAAGAATGAAATCTCTTTCTCTGAGGTTGAAGTGAAATGGGCCAGATGTTCTCACAATAGAACGGTGAGTGTGTGTGTGTGTGTGTGGGGGGCATAGAGGGTGGAATTAACCTTCTCTAAACACTTTTTAGCTCTACACTCCAGCATATCAGCCAAAGGGCCCCGTGGAGGTATTACCAGAGACGCAACGTTGATGAGCTTACAGATGCCATCCAGTCAGTGAAACACTGACAATGTACAATGACAAAAGGTCATCGGAAATAGGCAATCACTTATCATGATACATGTTCACTGCCACAGAATGTGACTAGAGGTGAACTGTAATGAAATATGTAACAGAGGTGAACTGAGTTAGCATGCTAGTTGCCTGTATAAATCCTCACAGCCCTAACCTTAAGAATGCGTCTAGCTGCTGAGTTGGAAGCCTGGGCTTTTAGCTCAGTGGTTAGAGCGTTCGACTCCCATGCCAGTGTGTGTTGAGGTGTGCGGGTTCGAGGGCCGTGAGCGGCGGACGAATTATGACCTCGGTTACACTCCCTTTCAGTTCTCCTATTTAAATACATGTGCTTGTCAACCAGAAGACAGAATCGGTAGCACACATACTCTGGTGTCTTCAGATCCAGTCAATAAGGCATCCATTATAATGGCCAGAAAGTCATGAGCTCTGGAACTGTGCCTTACGGAGTGGGCACTGTGGGTGTGCAAGGTGAGCTAAGCTGAGGACTGGATAGTCATCACATGGGGGGTTACTGGGAAAATAAGTGCATGGCGATCTACAGCCAGAGAGAATGAGCTACAATGAAAAAGAAAGAGATGAAGAAAAGAAAAGAGAGAAAAAGAGAGAGAGAGAAAAGGTAGAGAGAGATAAAGAAGTGGGAGAAAAAATATAGAGAGAAAAGGTAGAGAGAGATAAAGATAGAGAGAGATAAAGAAGTGGGAGAAAAGGTAGAGAGAGAAAGAAATGTGGGAGAAGAAAGGTAGAGAGAAAGAGATGTACTCTGTGTCTTCTCAATGAAACATTGAAGCAGGAGCCCGAGTAGGGATGAATTTTTGATTGTTCTGCTTTGCCGACGATTGATCGGGCTGCTCCTAAACACACACTTCAAATGGCACGTGTCACTCTCACTGACTAGCTATGTCTGTGCATGTGTTTGTGTGTGTGTGTGTGTGTGTGTGTGTGTGTGTGTGTGTGTGTATGTGTGTGTGTGTGATGGACACAACCTGCCCTCACAGAAAATAAATAATTCAGCAGAAAATCTGAATCTGAGTCTTATGGCAAACTCAGGAATTGCAATTGTAGGCCTACTGTAGAAACCTTAAACTTCCATACCACACATTCTACACCCAATAGCATAGTACAAAGCATTAAAACTTTTATAACACAGTAGCATGTCACTTTGCTATTCTCTGCACATACTCTAACCCATTACGTCATCAACAGCACCATGGCCTTTAGTAATCAATTACTGATGACATTTTGATCATACATAGGCTACTTTGAATTCACATCCAAGCCAAAAATGTTACTACAAATTAAGAACTTGTATTGAAACCTGGCACAAAAGAATGAAAGTAGAAGTCAACTAATACCAAATATTATTATTTGAAATAAGACTATGCGACACCAACAGAGGGCTGTATTATAAGTAAATCCATTAAGACCTTTTGTGTTGAGTTCTGTGCGTTTTCAGTAGAGATATTTTCTCTACACAGCACCCACAGGGATTCAAAGGCAGAACAAGGAGAGCTCTAATAGGGACTCTGACACGCAAATGTATTCGACTTCCACACATCGAGAGGACTAAAGGAGACAGGGCGTGAACGTGTCAGTGTGAAAGCGCAAAACTGGAGGAAGTGAGCGCGAAGGAGCAGAACAGAATTTACCCAACACGGTGCAGGTGCCAGATCCGTTCAGGGTCAATATCGGAGTCGTCCAACGAGCCCAGATTAAAGCAGTCACTGCGAAACACTGAGGCCTGGGATGCTTTGCTTGAGAAAATTAACAAAAACGCATCGCATGTGTAAAACTCAGATCGTATAATGTAACTAATCACCCAGTACCCTAACACAGGCGCGCGCGCGCACACACACACACACACACACACACACACACACACACACACACACACACACACCACCATCCTTTGTTGTTGTACTCTTTTATGAGTAACATCAAAAGAACAGAAACATTTTTTCTCCACAACCGGAGAAGAAAATAATACTCTTGCCCATGTTAGGACTAACATCTGTTCCCTGTCAAATGTCAAATTAAGTCAAATGTCCATCATGCTCGATGAGCAAAAAAAGAGACAAGCGAAAGCCACGTCCACTAGTGTTTCCATCTCAGTGTTCTCCAAAAGACAGCGATGGCTAACCCCTACACCATCGGTCTGACACACCCGGGAGATCTTGTCTGTTGCAGAAATGTGCGACACTCAGAGCGTCATGTCCCATCTCTGGTGATTGGGCCGGGGGTGCGCGGTGCGTGTCGGGTGTGTCGGCTTCCACGCTGCCGTGGCAACCCAAGCCGCCGCCGCCGCCTGCCGCGCCGACTCGTCCTGACGTGTGGAGCGTCTCGCATTGATCTGACAGGGCTGCCATACTCCATAAAAATATTACAGGAAGACGCCGACACGCTCGCATTACACCCGCTATGATATCCAATATTTCAGGAGGATGGGGGCTTGGGTTCATGTGTGGAGGGGGAAGCAAAGAAGGAACTCAAGACAAAAAGAAGCAAACAAACACAGAGTGATGAAAGGAAAAGCATCCCTGCGCTTTGAGAGGAATGTAAAAGAGTGTGTGAAGTGTCTCAGGCTAGGAGTTTTTATGCGTGAGGTGGAAGTGTGGAAATTGTGTGTGTGTGTGTGTGTGTGTGTGTGTGTGTGTGTGAGAGAGTGAGTGTGTGTGTGTGTGTGTGTGTGAGTGAGAGAGTGTGTGTGTGTGTGTGTGTGTGTGTGTGTGTGTATTTGCGTGTGTGTGTGTGTGTGAGTGTGAGAGAGAGAGAAAAAGCTGTTAGAATGATGAAGTAATCACCTGCCTGACTCCTGTCAGACACAAAATACAGGAACGATGACAGCCAAAAGAATATTGATTCACAGAAGATTCTTTTTGTTTCTCTCTCTCTGTCTCTTCCTCTTTCTCTCTCTCACTATCTCAGTCTTTCCGCCTCTTCTCTTGTTCTCTGTCTGTCTTCAACTTTTTTTTGTCCTTCTCAACTCCCTCTTTCCTTGTTTGTCCTCGTCTCATCCTCCTTCTCTGCCTCAGCCAGTATTAGCATCCGCAGTGCATCTGCAGGTAAGCCAGGCTGCCTTGCACCAAACTCGGCCCATTCTGCATTATTCACCTGTCTGCCTGCCTGTCTGCCTACCTGTCTGTCTGCCTGGGCACTGAGAGACACACATGGAGAGAGAGGATGAAACATTTTGGCCGGTTCTTTTATGTGGCGCAAAAAAAACCCTCCCCATCACCTCCGCTGATATAATTTCAAAACAAAACCCAGTACACTAAAGAACATAGAACTAATGCTTTAAAAAAAAAAAGAACAAACACAGAGTCACATGCCACCCACTGTGGAACAAAGCCGTCTGTTCACCACCGTCACCACCATGGCACGGGCTCCTCTGAGGAGACTATCTGGCCATTTGCTCCCAAAAATGAGACACACCAACAAAACAAAAAAAACGAGCAAACGAGTGAAAAAAAGCAGGAGAACAATGAAAGAATTACAGAGGAGAGTGGAATGTACCTGCCAGCCCAACTGATCCGCTGTGAGTCTTTGCCAGAAGCGGCTCTACAAGCTTCAAAGGCAGCGGGCTGTGCCTCGACCAAAGGCAGTGTGGCTTATCAAATGACCACAGGGGAGGACAGGAAAGGCTTGCTAAAAGAAAAACAGTTTTTTTTTATATTTATCCTACCTATTTTCTTTTCATCCCTTCTTTTCAAGAAAAATGCTGCCTCGTGCGTGTGTGCACTTCCAGGATTCTGATACAGAGAATCTCAATAACTTTACATCACTAGAGTTTGGACGAACCACACCCGAATACTAATTGGTGAAAAAAAGAATGCAAAAAGAGAGTGGTGAGATCATTGCTCCCAGGACAAACAGAACAGGATGACATTGACGAGTTTTTTAAGATTTAATGACGTTAATGAGGCTTTTCCTGCAAAACAGTGTTACACACTATCAAAGAGAAGATTTTACTGCAACAGACAAAATGCGGTTTACCCTCTCTCGGAACAAACAGAGCTGTTTCAGAACCTTCCAAAGTCACTCTCTGGAACAACACAGACAAAGATTAGCTGTCAGAATGATCTGTAAACCCTCGGAGACTAACACAATTGACCTCTGAACTGCCCTGGCCAGCAAATAAGTGTGCTTAGGTTAACTCACTCAAACATGCTGACGCTGGCGAGGCGCCTGGCCGCTAAGAAGAAGGAGAGGCCGCGAAGGGCACTGGTCAGCGGCAGACTTTTTTCATCTGGGAGCCAAGCCAAGCTCAAGCAAGCAAACTTTATTCTCTCTCTCTCTCTCTCTCTCTCTCTCTCTCTCTTGGGGAGGCTCTAATATGATTTATTTGTAACACTGGACCGAGTTGATTTACTCTGATTCGTGGAATAAAAATAAGTGATGTAATATGAATAACATTACTATCTATCGACAAAAGCAGACGTTGGGGGAGGTTGAGTGCTGTAGATTGATTCTTGAGAGAGAGAGAGAGAGAGAGACAGTGAGTCAGACGGATGAATAGTTACATAGACAGAATGGTTATATAGACCGTTATGTATCTACACAATACATCAGTGTAAAGCCATATCCACCCAGCACATTTCTGAGAGTGCATTCACTCATCCTGTCTTAGAGCCAAGCTGAGCATTGTCCCAGTCCAAATGTCACCCATCTGTCCCTGAGCCTCCGAGTTTCACCTTTCATTCATATCACATTTCATCTATCAGTGGGGAGGCTTGAATGTGACGGTTTGTCACAGGAAAACTTAACTCTTCACATCTGAAGAGGTTCACTACCCTGGGACACAGAGACAAAGGGAAGAAAGGAGGAAAGGAAAGAAGAGAGAGTAAAAAAGAGGGAAAAAGAATGATCACCTCTCACCACAGGGTGAAGTAAAAGCATAGAACCAGAGAGGGTTAAAGCGGAGCTAGTAATCAAGGATCTTTGATAGAACACTCTGAATGTTCTCAGGACCTCTGTTGTGGACCTCTGAGAATGTTCTGGGAATTTTCAGGAACTGGCTTATGTTCTAGAATGCAAGCCAATATCTATTGGTCCTGCATGGAGATGAGTCAACGGAAATAAAAAATCATTTGTTTACACTGGGCTTCCAACAACACAATGGGAAAACTCCTCTCATTACTGCATGATGCATCAATAGGCATCTTAGCTAAGGGACACGCAATATGCTTTGACACACTGGTTTATTTTCCTCCCTCTCTATCCTCTCCCTCCTTCCCTCCTTCCCTCTCTCCCTCTCTCTCTCTCTCTCTCCCTCCCTCCCTCCCTCTCTCCCTCCTTCCCTCCCTTCCTCCCTCCATCTATCTCTCTCCCCCTCTCTCTCAAAGAAGCTCTGGCCAAAAGTTTTGTCATTTTGAATGAGCTTTGCTAATGATATGAGATAATATCCCTGAGATGACTCCAGCAATTCCTGTTTTTTTGGGGATGGGGGCTGGGGGGTGTCTTGGACCATTTTGTGCAGATATTAGCAAACATGACAGCCATCTAAAAACAATAAATAACTTACAAGGTTAACAGAATGGAGCTTTCATTTTCCGTCTAAATTATTCATCGTACATAATGCTGACGGAAACTCCTGCTTTCATCTTATCGTGTCCCCAGAAAGGGAAACTGAAAGACTGAAACAAGAAGAGATCTGTGGGCTGCTACCCAAAGCTACTCTGACAGCCCGAATGGCAATGCTTTAAATACACTCTGACATATACAGCTTGGCAGGGTAAAAAAATAATTTAAAGGAAAAGTTTAAGAGTTTAACATTCTGACTTGGGTACCAAAAAGTGGATCTGTAATCAGACTATTGTTTGTTATTTATTAAAATGCTCAATAATATATGAGACTTTGACAGCCACTGTTTGGCGTGTGAGATAGGGACTCTGGCCTACCATTCCGTTACAAACAAACATTACAACAACAAAAAAAAAATCCTGACCCAAACTCATGAAGGCAAGTATTTATTCACTGCGGTCTAAAGTGGGTTAAAGTGGCTCGTTATGGAGCAGCTAGCGGAGTAGATTAGTACTGTCCTCTTCTCTTTTCAGCTGGCGACACAAGAAGGCAGGGGGCCGTACCCTTCTTGTTGCGGAGGAGCTAAAGGGTTCGCTACCTTCATAATTAGCCGCACCAGCTGCCCTTTTACTGGCCCTCGGCTAGGCTAATTACGGCCCACTCATTAGCGGACACTGGCACTGAGGTGGCTGCCCGTTTAACTGCCCGCGCTAAATCACACCATCCCGCCTCTAGTCTCTCTCTCTCTCTCTCTCTCTCTCTCTCTCTCTCTCTCTCTTTCTCTCTCTCTCACACACACACACACACACACACACACACACACACACACACACACACACAGTTAGTCAGAGACAGATGGCCGAATGATGCACGGCCATTTTAGCCAGTAATTGCAAAAAGTCTAACACATAAATGGAGGAAAATGAAGATATGTCACATATCTGTGACATTTATTGATTACTTGATTTAACACGCTTGGTAGTTACTTGGTAGTAACCAATGCTTGATAACTGATGCACTGATGAAAACAAGATACAGCAGCACGCGCAGTGTATGCAACATGTTACAGTGATGATGGCACGCCTTTAATCCATAAGCTATGCACTGGTCATTCACTGTAGAGCTATATGAAATGTTTGTATTTTTTAGGTATATTTCAATATATGTGCTTGTATATGTTGACATGTTCTGCTCAGTAATTTGCAGCTCTCCAACTTTCTAATTATTGTCAAGCTTTTAATTCTACAGAATAGAATAAACTGACTGGTATAGCATCACTAATTAGCTGAGCTGCTTTGCTATTTTAAATGCATGAGTGTAAGAGGGTAGGAGTGAATTATAAAAAAAAATATTATTAAAATTATAATAAACTACTCTGGGAAAGCATGATAGTAACAACAACATGCAACCCTGAGGGGAACCCTGACTGGTACGTTTAAAATACCAGTTATATTCATACATCCAGAAATGAATGTGTTTTACTGCGTGATGGGTTTACAGTTTTTTTTCAGTCGCTAACAAGCGTTTGTCCAACCAGTTGTCACAATTTTAAAACTCTAAATACAGTTAGCACAGCATCTGTCTTTTGTGGCCATACCATTCACACATTTCATGTTGTTTTCACATGATATGCAGTCAGTGAACACATTTCCACAATGCGTACATTTTCTTAACAGACAAGCTATACCTCCCAACAAAATTATGGATTGTTTTTGCAGTATTCTGAATGTTAACACACAAAATCCCACAATAGCAAAAACAATATTCCAAACCTTAGATACAGTATAAAAACCTCTGCTTCTGCAATGATATCAGTTCAAAAACAATATATCTCAGCTGATAATAAACAAACAATTGAATAATTGTCACACAATTGATTTATGTTGGGTAAATTGGGCCAACCACAGCTGATTCCAGTCTGGCTTAGACTCAGTGGCAGGGTTATTTTTTCTATTACATTGACACATTATACAGTAAAAGAAGGACTTTGAGGAGTGATGTTTTTAGAAACAGAAACAGAAAAAGACAAACACTGTAATGTCTGGATGAGGAAGAGTAAGAGCAAGGGGCCCAGGGAGAAGAGCAGGAGCAGTGAGAGAGGCAGGAGCAGTGAGAGGAGCAGTGAGAGATGCAGGAGCAGTGAGAGGAGCAGGGCCAGGGAAAAGAGCAGGCCCAAAGAGAGGGCAAGGTAGAGGTGTAAGAATGGGTGGTGGTGGCATTCCTAAGGTTGCAAGAATTGTTGTCAGTGATGAAATTCGTGCCACTATCATTGACCATGTAATCAATGTGATGTTGATGAAAACATGTGGCCTAACCCTGAAGATCCTGAAAATTGCAGAGATTAGATACAGTAATTTTGTGCTTTTTTTAGTCCCCCCCTTTTTATCTGGGCTTTTTGCTGTTGTTTTTTTGTTCAGAATGCTTGTGTGTTTCATGGATATTTTGTTGTTCACTGTAAGCAATACTGTAAAACTTTGTCTGTTCTATCATACTGTAAACAGTATTTCTACTGTACAGTACCTCCTGTAGTAAACAGTAAAGGAAAAAATAAAATTATTTGCTTTTTACTGGAATGCTTTTGAATGTGAACATAACATGTGGACATACAGTTCCCAACCAAGACATTTAGTGTAAAAATTGTATGCAAATACCTGTAAAACTGAAACATAAAAGTCTATGCAGTTTTTGTAATGTCAACAATAGCCAGTATTTTGAAACCTGGTGTACCTTGTGAAGTGAAAACAAGTGTCATTCTTTGACAGAATAATTTCATTTTTTTGTCAGATTTCCAGTGTTTTGGTAAAGTTAGTGTGTGCAGAGAAATATGTGTTAGTAAAATATTTAACAAAATGTGTTTTTGAGAAGAAAATTTGGCCAATTGTGTTTTCTAGGTGTGAGTCTGTGTTAAGAGTTTAGAAAAAGTATCTGAAGTATGGGTACGCGCTTTTTAGCGATTGAAAAATACTGTAATGTGTTTTAATGTTTTGCCATTTGTTATGCTTGTGATGAAATATATAAATATTTTGTTTTCATATCAATGTTTGTATATCTTCCACTATCTTTGCAGAATGAGTTACTGGTACAAAACATGACATGTGAAGGATGGACACTTACCCATGTTATGGAAACCAACTTAACACCACACACTCCCAAACACCCACACACACACACACACACACACACACACTGGAAGAATGAGAGAAACAACACAAAAAACACTTTTAACTTTTACACACAGCTGCTTTCCCTTAGCTCTAATGGATTTCTCCCCCACCTCCACAATGAAGCATTTACAGCAGGGAGAAACTGAACTCAACTCAGCTTTTACATGGACATACCTCTCTCTCACACACACACACACACACACACACACACACACACACACACACGCACACACACAGAGCAGCAGTGAGATGGCAGAGC
>NC_063207.1:4679338-4714338 GCF_017589495.1 Alosa alosa | reverse complement strand
ACTTGGGAGGAAAAAGAGTCATCACTTCTGGACCCTCAGATCCAGCAGTTCACGGCCTTTAAAATAATAAAAAGCATTGTTCCATTTCTATTAGCTTAAAAGGTCATAAATGATCTAAAAGACTGAATCAATACAATGATTTACTGAGTTCCCTTTTAAAAGGGCATCTAATCGCGCCACATATTATGGGTTGCAGGGGGTGAAAAAGCCTCCATTATGAAAGTTTCTTCCATTTTTAAAAGAGTACTAGGAAACCAGTCACGACAGACATGCAATGCATTTATACACTGAACTGGACAGTCAACAAGAGGATTAGAATTGATTGGGCATCATTTAAACCAAAGGAGGTAAAGATATCGATCTGCAATGTTTATGTGTTGGAACATCCCATAATTTGCTTTGTCTGGAAATGTGTGGTGATGGATGAGTCCAGACACTGTGAGCAGTCTTAAAGCAAAACATCTTCGCCACCTCAAGGTCACATGCCGAGAACAAAAACACAGCTTTTTACTACCCTATATTTCCTTTATAGGGGCCAATTCAGCGAACGCCTGCACAGAAAATCACTTTTAATGACCTCACTGGCAAACACATTTGTCAGTTGAAAGAAAATGCCCGCTGTTCCCCTCAGAGTTCCTCAAATGAAAGACTCCAACCATTTTACTTAGTAAATAAAAGCATCCATGAAGAAGAATAATGCATGACTAGAAACCAGAGGCTCCACCATTAAAGACCAGCTTTTTTGATGTATGTGAACTTCAAGTTCAAAGTCAAGTTCATATGCTGTACTACGCCCATATCATATGCATCTAAACCATAGACAACATTCAGAGACGTGACAAGAAAATTATTTTGAGTTCATAGCACCATTGATTCTACCACCAACAAATAGGGACATAGGACACTGGACCTAAAGATGTCGTAATGGTAAAGACTCAGATAATCGGCTGATCATTGATATAGCCCATCAATTGATGTCCAACTAAATTCCCCTGAGCATGCAGCCTCAGTCTCAAAGTCATGTTGGTTTATCCTATATAATATTCAGAAGATAAGACCGTATCTAATACAATATGCCAGATTACTTTTGTGCAAGTCATGGTTCTTTCCAAACTGGACTATTGCAATGCATTGTTAGCTGGCCTACCTGCTTGTGTAGTGAGACCATTATTACAGATGATTCAAAAGGTAGCGGCATGTCTGGTCTTTAATCATCCAAAAGAAGACGCATGTAACTTCTCTGGTAGTTACTTTGTATTGGTTTCCTATAGCAGCCAGAATTAAGTTCAAATGCCTCGTTTTAGCCTATAGGGATCTGCACCTTGCTATCTGCACCTTGATCCAGCTCTATGTCCCTTTGGCCCACCGTGGTCCTCTGATGAGCGTCTGCTATATTGGCCTTCCATCAACACTAAGAGGTCACAGTCAAGCCTGTTTTGACTGATTTGATCTCTATGATTCCTAGTTAGTGGCGTGATTTACCTACTACTCTTCATTCATCTGTTAACCTGCTACTCTTCATTCATCTGTTTACCTGGCATCTAATTCATACTTCTGGTTTGTATTATTATGGTTAATGTTATAACTCTTAACATTCTAACTCTAAAAATTACATTTACTCTATTACCATTTTTTTTTTTATTAGGCTATGACTTTACTTTAAATTGTTCATTTCACAATTGCTGAAACACATTTTTTTGACACCTTCCACCCTTCCACTCAAACCCCAAATCTCAAACTACATTCACAAAACCTCTGACAACCTCTGCAAAACTTAACAATCGCCTCAAAACAGTTGTACCTGTGCTCAAAACTAACCCCCTAACACACCCACACACACACTACACACACAAATAGAGAGAGAGTGCATTAACTCAAAACGAATATGCCACAGTTGACAAAAAAAGAGGGATGCTCGATGCTCGATCGATTGAATGAAATGAAAGACGCTAAGCCTCAGGCCAATCGATCCGGCCATATTTTTTTCAGTCAGCTTCTTCAACATATGCAACATCTCAGAGCATTACTGGCTCTATCCCCCTCCCCCCTCCTCATCATCCTCCTCCAAATCCTTCTTTCATAGACCCGCCCCTCCGTAAACAGGAAATCAACTAATAAAGTGCCTCCAATTCAATCTGGGGTCCAGAGAGGGACGAAACTCACACCCCACTAATCAAAAAATACAACGGCCAGGTTTATTCTTCTCCCTGTACTCCAATTCATCTCTAGACAGAGTGAGGTATGGTAAGGACAGGTGTGTGTGTGTGTGTGGGAGGGTGGGGGTGGGGCTGTTTGTGTACATGGTGTGTTCATGTGTGTCTGTATGTGTATGTGTGTATGAGAGGATGGTGTGTGTGAGTGTGTGTGTGTGTGTGTGTGTATGAGTGGATGGTGTGTGTGTGTGTGTGTGTGTGTGTGTGTGTGTATGAGTGTGTGTGTGTGTGTGTATGAGTGGATGGTGTGTGTGTGTGTGTGTGTGTGTGTGTGTGTGTGTGTGTGTGTGTGTGTTTGAGTGTGTGTGTGTGTTACGTGTGTGTGTGACAAAGCAGGTGAGTTGGGCAGTGGGTTAGGGCGGTCTCAACTTGCCCATCAGACGAGGTCATTTCCTGTGTGCCACAGCTCTTTATCTGTTGTCAGCGGCCATCGCAATAAGCGCCAGGCACCTGGGTGACAAATATGAACCCAGGAAAGTGATTCATCTACCCAGCTCCGCAGGTCCTCCATCAAGCCGAGCCCATTTCCCTCAGAGCCAGGGACACAAGCACTCACTGCCCACCACTGCCCACCACCACCACTCACCCAAGGCTTTGATTTAACGCAAAACTTTTCACCGTGAAATTCACGACTGCGAATATGACTGCACTAGTTGGGCGCTATTGGAAGAGATGGACCCGTTTTTTTAGAATTGAACCAGAATAGATTTGTTTGCATTTATTCCTGTCAGATGTGAATTCATTGCTTATGAATATGTAGATTTGTGTTTGATAAATCAAGAGAAGTGTTTCCTAACAAACCTTTCAAAGACCTGGGGAGGCACTTCATCAGCTGTAATGTATTTTGCTTATGTCTAATAAATCAACACCAGCTCCTTATACCTACTTCACCCACAGCTCTCCAATATCATATCCAAAGTTTCTATCCTGAAAAGAGTAAATTGGCAAAGATATTTTTAGATCTGAATCTAAACATTGAGAGTATATGCACAGGTGTCTCAATGTCAAAACGGAAGTATCAAACCAAAGGGCTACTCATCTTGCATACTCGAAATATCCACCTTATGTACCCCTTGATACCCCTTGAAGCCATCCCCAAAGACCACAGCACTACTCAACCTGATACTGTGCATGTCACAGTGGCACTCCCTATGCAATCATCAATCCCATCCCTATATGGCCACTCCTATACACACAGCTCCTGAATCCAGAGCACAAGACCACGCAGAAGCCAATGTTCCCTGGGATGTGGACAGAATCAGAATGGGACGGGAAAAAATCACTTCTGTTCATCAGTGGGGCTGCATATTATCTCCAGCCTCCATTTATCTCTAATGGCAAGGCTGGTGTGGCAGAGAGAAATCATGGTGGTAACACTGCATTAGATACAGAGGAACTGTGGGATGGAGCAAGCCCCACTCCCCTCTCTACCTCTCACTCTGCTGTTGCCACGGTAATTGATGGTTGTGCAAGGGCCAGGTTTATTTTTCTTTGAAATAGAGGGAATATTACCAGTATTCTGATGAGGCCTCACTATATAGATGTGTGTGAATGATGGGGAAAAAAAACATTCTATCCTGACTTATTTAATTATCTTTATTATTTAAAATCCTTTATTAATGTTTATGCATAGCTCTTAGCAGACACTTTTGTCCAAAGTGAAATTTTGTCGAAGTAATTTTTGTTATATGATAATGATGATTATAATGATAATTATATATGCTATGCTTGGGTAAAATTATACTAACAGTCATGCCCTTAAAGCTTACTGAATTGAGAATGAAGAGAGTGAAAGATAGAGATAAAGCGAGGTGAAAGAATAGTGCATTTAAGGAAAGGAGTCAATATTCACTATTATCTTTTCACACAATCAGACGCAGCACAGCAGGACAGAGAATCAGCCATTTCAGGCCCGTTAAAGATTGATGCGTGGCTTAATACTCTCATATTCTTTATGTTCTTTCTGCCAGGGAAGAATTAATTAATTAATACAATAATGATTTATTGTACATTGATTATTTATTGTACATTAATGATTATTGTACATTGTGATTTACATAATATGTTAAACAAAACAAAAAAGAGTAACAACTCATGGCATCATTTGAAGCTATACTCCACATCAACACCAGCAGCTAAGACAATGAGACACATCAGAGTAAAGCTTTGAGTAATGTACACAGGGTGATTAAGCTCTACCTTGCCTTAACACTTGTCTAGTTCTGCTCTGTTAAGGTAAGGATTGGACAAGTCCAACCTGAGGCAGAAAGTAAAGGAGGATTCAGTGAAGGAGAGACACACTTTTCCCTGGGCAATCAAAAGCTTCGGCTGGAGAAAATTGCAGCCATCCTGACTCTGACCAAGCACAGCTCATCACAACACAAGGCAGGACGGTCAATTCAAAAGATAGCTGGTAGAGTGCTTTGTGATTACTCTCTCTTTCTCTCTTTTTCTCTCTGTATCTCTCCCTCCCTCTATCTCTCTCTCTCTCTCTCTCTCTCTCCCTCTGATGTACACACATATTAATTTGCTGCAACATCATTTAACAGCTAATGGAGCTGCTACCAACTAATTCATTAGTACAGCAGCTTCATCTGTGCCAAAGTCAGAGTGACTTGCAAGCCTTGCAACGACCAGGAAGACTGATACACACTCTCTAAACAGTAGTAGGCTAGTAGTGTGTGTGTGTGTGTGTGTGTGTGTGTGTGTGTGTGTGGTGTACATGTGGCACTAATTAAGTTGAAATTGAAAAGTAATTAGTGGCTTTAAACATGTTACATGGTTGTGATTGATGATGATATGATGGATTGCTTGTTCACAAACATAAAACTGTATCATTCAATGGAAATATTATTCCATTCAACAACATTTTACATTTTACATTTACATTTTGCTTAGACAAACTGGATTTTTTTTTCCAAACCACTGCACGATGCACCAAAATGCAAAGACTCAAGTTTTCCCAAAGATGTATTTCAAACAAATAGCAAACATTGATCCTGCATACAACAATCTGTACATTGACAATCTGAATGTGTCACTCACACAGGTAAAACCCTCAACCAAAAGTCATAAATACTTTTAAAGTGCTGTCAAAATGGTTATTACTTTTCGTGTTTAGAAGTAATTTCGAACTATGCTGAATATGACCATCCACATAGCCCATTAAAATCAAGAAAACCATGGTTTATAGCTGCTACATCAAAATCAATCCTTTGCTGATGGGACCAAAAAGTATTAGTTTTACATTCTGAATGGTAATCAGCACTAAAGACTAGTGGGAGAGGAAAAAAAACAACAGCAGCAGCAAACCATAAATCAAAATCAAGTCCTGATGAAAGTACCGCAGCAGAAAGCAATTGCTCTGTTTACCGACACTCCTGTTTTGTGCTCAAACTCGTGAAACATCGGCATACTGCCACCTAGTGCTCACTGCCCAGCGGGGTTGTAGTGGAGGCTAAACGCAAGTAAACACAGTTTATCGACCTCTGAAATTTTAGAAATAGATTTTACCCACTTCTTATTAGAGTTTATTCACCTCTCAAAATTGTTTATTCACCAAAAAATCAGACTGTATTATCCACATTCACAATATGTGCACTCAGCAACAATCTAGGAACCATAATACCACAAAAAGCGATTGTGTTGGAAACAACACAAACTGTGTTGTCCCTATCTGGAAGCAAGTTGTGTTTTCAACACATTTGTTTTAAGAGTGCACTCATATTGTTATAAACATTGGACAATAACCTCCACCATCATCACACATGTTCTGAATGCCTTTTTTAAAAATTCTGATACCGCATGGCCCAGTCCACCTCACCGAGATCACAGAATTTATAGTTTACCCACCTCTTATGTTACCACGACACCCCTGCTGCTCAGCCACGTGGACAAGGCAGCCACAACAATGTTAACCACACATGCCAAGAAGAGTGGAGAAGGAAGATTATGCACAACGGAAAGTCTACTCCAAACTTGTGTTAGTGTATGCACTGTACCCGCTGTTATTAGGAGGCAGCAGAGATTATGGGGATCAACCTGCCTCAGTAAAGGTCAAAAGCAAAGATTCTAGAACAGAGCTCTGTTCTAGAATCTTTGGTCAAATATATTTACCATTCCTTTCCTCATCTTTCTATTTCAATTTTTCGCTATTAAAGTACCTACTCTCTTCCAATCCCTTTCCTACGTAGTATCTTCCTGTGTCTCTTTCTTTCACTAGTCACTTCCTTCTTGCCTCTTTCGACTCTTCACACTTTCTTTTTTGTGCTTCTCTAATCATCCCTTTCTATCGTTCTCTCCACGAATGCAGCATCTTCCTTTCTCTTTCTTTTGTCTAGTCACTTCCTTCCTGTCTCCTCTCATTCCCAATCCCCACACTTTCAATTCTTTTTTCAACTCTCTCTCTCTCTCTCTCTCTCTCTCCATCTTTCTCTTCATGAACACATTGCATTCCCCAGTGTCCCTTCACAAGATCGCTTCATATGATTCAATCAGGCCCTGTGTGCGCTTCTTTGACATGCATTTCTTTCAGTCCTCCCAGACCTGCAGGGCAGAGACGGGAGCCAGTGGAGAGCAATCTTACGCATCGCATACCTCAATCACTGGAAGGTCAACTTGGCTGCCTCTAAAATGGGCAGAAATCACACAGCAATCGCATAGAATACAACCCCTGCTCCACACACACACACACACACACACACAGATACACACACACACACGCGAGTACATAAACACAGACACACACACACACACACACACACACAGACAGACACACAGACAGACACACACACACACACACACAGACACACACACACACACAGACACACACACACACACACACACACACACACACACACACACACACACAGGCCTTATATCCCATCCAAATACAACAGCAGACACTGAAGTCATATATCATATTAATATATATGCATATTAATGAGGTAACATTAAGATTCTCCCTTATGATAGGACAAAAACAGGCTTAAGACAAAAAAGAACTGCATGGCAACCTCTTTTTGAACCAAGGCCTGTGAGTCTGATTTTGCTCTAATTGTGTCACTAGTGGTCACCTGGAGGTGTATTTCAATAAGAAACCAGTGCGTTGGACTTCTGGTGTGTTTTGGACTTACCCTTTTGTCATTCAAAGCAGTGGTAATGTTCATATATATAATTTTCAAATCTGTTCTCAAGCCGCTGTGGGTGTGGAGTGATTACTTATTACTGTAAGATGGGTCTGAGAGAGAGGGCATGGACTTCAAAGAGCCACCATGACCTCTTCTCTTCTTGCTCTTTCAAGTGTAGATGAGGCCATTATCGATTAAAAAGTCAAGGGAAATCATTTTTCTTTCATCCAACTCAACATTTGTAGATGTTCAAGTTATCCATTCTTGTGTCAAGGTTTCATTTGAACATAAAGTCAGATCCACTTGTCATTTGAATAGAGTGGTGGAAAAATCACTTATATAATATTTTCCATTATAGTTAGTACCAATTTTGGTCTTATATAAAGTCAGAAACCCAGACTTCATTTGCTATTCATTGGGATCATAACACCAAAGAAACAAGGGAAAGGAAAAAAACAGCAGTTACCTCTTTGATGTCTTCAGTGGAGTCTTCATAAATGTTTGTGCTTTTGTGCATGTGTATGTCCTTGTCTAAATATGTGATAATACAGTATGTGTACATGAGTGTGTATGACATGTGTATGACGTGTGTGTGTGTGTGTGTGTGTGTGTGTGTGTGTGTGTGTGTGTGTGTGTGTGTGTGTGTCTGAGTGAATGCTTATGCATGTGTGTGTGTTTACAAGAGCAAAAGGCAGGGCCAGAGGGGAGACTTACATTTGAGAATGAGTTGTGTTGTTTTGTGTGTGTAGGCTATCTGAGAGAATACTGCACTAGGGAAGAAACTGAGCAGAAATGGCCTGCTATCTGGACCTCTAAAGTGTGTGTCAACATGAATTATCTGGAAACATTACACTTACCAGATGTCTGTCTGACAAATATGAAAGCATTTCCCATGTTTTCATTTATGTTTTATGTGTTTGTTTATATGAAGTAAGTGTCAACATTTTACACTGCAAGATAACGAATTAGTTTGTGGATGTGATAAGAGAGGATTTTATGTACCAAAACTTGATAAGATTACATTTTGTTATTACCAGCATGTCCCCCTTCCTTTTAAGAGCTATCTATCCATTCATCAAAGCAAAGCAGCCCTGGACAGCAGAATTAAACTGAGAATCGTGTCAACTATGAGTGCAATCCAGGATAACTACCTCACGGTTGTATTGAAACCCCTACTCACAGTTTTAGCTCCGAGTGAAAGAATCGCGCGCACCTGACTGGTTGTAGGCAAACGTGTGGAAGCTGATGATGAAAAGCCCTGTAAGGCTATAGTTTTGAAATACCCTGGCATGACACGATGCAGAAGTCGGGGTCGAGCGGACAGATCAAATACTCACGATCGTTGCAGTTCGTGCCGGTGTAGGACGTCATGGAGCAGTCGCAGGTGTAGTTCTCCCACTGTTGGATACAGATGCCCATGTTGGCGCACGAGTCCTCCTGGCACGTGGTGCTAGGACCTATGGCGGCAAAGCAAACGCGATGAAACACCGGGAAACAGGCACCAGCGAGCTGTTAGGTGTCATGCAGGGGATGGGCACGTTCAGTGCCGCCATGCAACCTGGTTAGTAGAGGTACTGGAGAATCGAACCAAACGACACTCAAAAGAGGATTATGAGACAAACCCAAGCACGGCATTCCCTCTCAATAGGTTTTAGTAGGTACAGTAGTCACACACAAATAAAAAGGAAGAGTCCAACAACTTCAGAATGCAATGATTAGACTATCAATTCGAAAAGGAACACAACAAATAGACACATTTTTTTTTTTTTTTTTTTTTTGGGCTTCAAAAATACTCAAAAACACAGGTCATATAAATATAGGGGGGCACTACACTTAGCAGGAATCAACACAAGGCAGAGACAACATTTTATAGCAAGAGGTGTACATATGGTTGAATATGTACAGTTGTTATAAAAGTTATGTACACTGGCTGTTCATACCAGTTGTGGCCATAATGTTCACCACCTTTTCCAAACACACTCCGGGCCATATTTCGAGAACAGTAATGTAGCATTGACATGATGATATAGCCTGTGTGTATCATAATGTTCCTCAAGTTAAAGCTAGCTGGCACACTCTAATCAAAGCCTAATTTTTTTTTAAATCCACCGGAATGTGCAAACTAGCTCGGTATACACAAACTTTAGGAATATTTGGACACACTTGGGCTATATCAAAACGCCAGCGCTGCGTTACCAACCTCAAATTAGAGCCCTAAATGTTTAACACACTCAACTACAATTAGAGGGAATGCAACAACAGATGCTATACAGGGCAAAAGCATGTTGGGATGAAGGCCGATTTCCCCTCAAAAATCCACAACCATGTGATTGAAGATAACTGCAGCTAAACAGTGTTTAAATGCAATTTTCTTGTGCAAGGAATTAGTGAGAAATAATACATAAACTAGTTAACATAAATATAAATAAACAAACAAAAATCCCTTAGCCAAAAGTGCATTTGCTGTGTAATGCTTAGTGTGTTAAAACAGATACTATGAATGATAAAATGATTCACTTCATGATGTTCAAAACCAAATGTGTCTAAGGCTCCTGAAAGCAGGTGAGAGACCCTTCAATATTGACCCCTTTGAAAGTAGTGTATTAAGATTCTGTGGTTCAGTTTTAATTGCAATGGCTGTTTTTTAACACTCAGTCAACGTAATGCACCTCACCACAAAATGAGCCTAATCATGAGCATAAACATCAAGTACAGGTGTCTCTGCTGTAGGACAGAACAAATCCCCCTTGTCTCATGACGTGGCCATTTTGCTTTTAATGTGGAAGCACTCCCTCCATTTCAATTAAACTCCCTGTCAGTCTGTCCTGATCTTAAATTGAATTCACGCCACTGTCCTTTTAATTAGCGTCTTAATCATATTCCCCAATCAGACTGGCCTCATTCAGGAAGAGAGCATCTGGGTCCTGACCTCCGCCAGGCTGTTTAATGGTTTTCCTCACACTCAGCTCCTACAGCTGGTAGAAGCAGTACTCAGCCCGGTGCCATTAGCATAAAACAAGAACAAAATGAGATAGTGTGTGTGTACTGTATGTGTGTGTGTGTGTGTGTGTGTGTGTGTGTGTCAACTATGAGTGTGGAGGGGGGTAAATAATTATACAGGTCAGCTAATGTTTTATTTATGCATGAGCATTGCTGCAATCATTGCTTTGCAGGACTCTCTTGCACACACATACGCACTTGCGGCTTTTTGGCTTTCAGGATGGTGCAGGTGATAATTTGAGCTGTAAATGTGAATAGAAGTGAACCATTTTATACCAAGACATTATCGGACAGAACCATTTTGGCACCCAGTCGGGGACCGGAACAGCACCCGGTTGAGACCTGTTTTGGTCCCTGGACTGTTTCATGTCTGGGTGTTGATTGTTTGTTTGGGGTACGATAAAAAAAAAATCGCTGACATTGCACAAGACATTACACAGAGCAACTTTCAGCCGAACTCAGAATGGAACTGATCCTTCTACCTTGTAGGTCTGCTTTGGTGAAACCAACTTTGTTAGCAAAAGAACAGAAAAGCGAAAACAATACAAACGGTTAGTAAGGTGGTCAATGATTCAGGTTAATAAAGCGACTGCTTTACTAACTGACATGCGCTACCATTCTTAGGAAGGGCTTGAGCTTTAGAAAAACCTCTACATGAGTAGAAAATGAATTACACCAATGACTTTAAACTACATGGAGTGGAGATGAGAGATTATACTCTCAGCAGATAGTGGAAATACAATGCTTACTGATCTGGAGAGAGTATAATCAAACCACCTCTCTTTATGATGGTAAAATAAACTCAGCATTAACATAAAATCTACAAAATTGCATGATTAAATGATTCTAAGGTATTTTCATGAGCACTATTTGAAATATTCTCTGCATAGAATATTTAATCTACAGTATGTTGGAGTAAAGAGTGTGTATATGTGTATGTAAATGTGTGTCCTATAGCAGCAGCAAACTACACAATATCATAAGAGTGACAAGGATTGAAAGAAGAAAATGTTAAACATGTCATTGACTTTCATAGATCACACAGAGAACTTTAATGTGAATAGTGTTATTGCTGTTGTTAATGTCATTTGATTCAATCATATGATGATGTTAAAATGACTAGGACTGTGATAGTCAGTACACGAGTCTGTGTTAGTGTGAGACATAGAAAAATGAGACACTGAACAAAGCACATACTTGCTATTTAAGACTGGGAGCTCGACAGAGTTTAAAATGTGCACCTGCTACACTGCTGTCACATAGATAACAATTGAAACGCCTTGACTGAAAATGACCCTTCTCAATTCAATCAAAAGATGCTAGAGAATTGTTAAATGAATTTGCTTTCTATTCAATCCTTTGCAGAGTTTGGTACATGTGTTTGTGTGTGTGTGTGTGTGTGTGTGTGTGTGTGTGTGTGTGTGTCTGTGTGTGTGAGGTCACTGCTTACGCCTTCCTAAGTAGTGGAGCATCATTGCCATCTAGCTTCCGCAGAATCCCATTACACCGTTCTGTGCATGCGGTTGACCACACCGGCCGAATCCCACGGGGAGTCAGAACCAAACCATGTGCACAGATGCATGTCCTTGTCATGCATTAATATTATATATATATAAATATATGTTTATTCCTTTCATTATGGCTTTATGTCTTTCATAACACATGTATAAGCCTACTCACGTTCACTGGTGGATGCTGTGAGGAAGAGATGGGGGGGGAAGAGAGACACGTCTGGAAGACAGGTCGAGACAGGAGGCCAAAGCAAAAGAAAGAAAAAAAAAAGCTCTCTGGACCCCAATTCAAATGCCAGGCAACCAACGTGAAAAGTCAGTCAATGGGCAAACGTTTTGTGCATGGACAAAGACCATCATGAACTAAGACCATCATGTGGCGTGTGAGATCTTTGAGCTCATTGTTTGTGCTTAGGGTCATGGTCCTGGTATTAAATTAGCAGATATATTTTGTGTAGTTATTCAATTAGCTTTAGTTACGACTTTAGACTTTGCCTGTCATTTCAATTAGTGCCCTCTGTGTTGCATGCATGGCAGTAGAGTTCATATCTATTTCCAGCAGCGAGGGACAGGACTGGTTGAAGTCACTGAGATCATAAAGTGCAAAGAAACTGCAGCAGCAGTCGTTTTTAAAATGTCCAACATGCACAAGCCAAAGATGGCAAACTCTTTGGAGATTACCTGTTGATTATTTATGTTTAACTTTTCCAGAATAATTAAGTTACTACTATTATTTAGTAAATCAGGTGTAGGAAATAAATATCAGAGATCACTACTGTGCTTTATGTATTGTGTTATGGTCTTGGTTATGGTCTAACTACATCTTCTCTTCTCTTTGTTGCTGTCTCTGGTAATGTTGACTGTATCTACGTGATGTCTGTTAGAGTACCTAACCTGGCTTATTCAAAGCTCCCCTTGACATTGCTCATAATATATGAAGTGTAAAATATATGAATTATAACCCAGACAAATGAACCTCAATATCTGCAACAACCACTTTACTCTGACTGCTGACTGTGAGACTACATGTACTGTATCTTACAGTATATGGTACTGTACATACTTTATACACAACTAACATACTTTAACATAGTATGAGCTTTGGACTGAAACAAAAAGACATTAACACATGAATATAGACAGACACGCACACACACACACACACACACACACACACACACACACACACACACACACACACACACACACACACATCTCCATACACAGCTATATAATATGCATAAAGCACTGAGACTGTATCAAACTATGCAGACATGGTGATGATGATGGTGACACAACAAACGACCAAACAGACATTATTTACAGACTTTTATTCTGAAAAATAACACATGAATATTTATCAATGAATATGTCACATTCCATGGGCCATGTGTTTTAATTCCACCTCCCATATGACCACATAGATAAGCAGGAATAAGGAAAGTGGACTGAGATGAATTGTTTTTTTTGTTTTGTTTTATTATGAGATGAGGTGTACAGCATCATGTACAGCATCACATACTAATGATTGGGTATGTCTGTAACAGAATCATACAAAATAATAATAATAATAATAATCATACAGAGCAACAACAAAACAATGCAAAAGAATGCAAAAGTTAAACAATGACACGCATGCTAAGCTAAAAAAAAAAAGATACAAGAACAAAATAAAGTACAGAAAATGGTTGCACATAAAGCAGTAAACATAAACATAAACAAAAACAAAGCAGATAACATGCACATATTCACTGTATGGCAAAAGATGAAGTCCATGCCCTTTTCACAAAATAATATTTGATATTTCTTATTTAAGTTTCTTACCTAAGCTGCAGCTAAGTTGTAGTATAATTGGGTATATGAAGAGCTGCATGTTTATAAGAGTATGGTACATATTGTAAAGGGCTGCTGTGCAAATATCCTGAAACATTTGGCATATTATTTGCTCTGAATTGACAACACAATTGGTCTACAATATTCTTTTCGAGATATTTTTCAGGACATCGCAGCAATTCCTGATTAGATACCAGGGCCTATGACATGAGTGAGTAATAGAATTCCTAAATTGACCTATAAACAACTAACATTTGTCTTTTAACTTTTAACTGTCAGACAAAATGTATATGTTATGGTCACTCACAGGTAAGAGTTTAGTAGATCTACAATAGAGCCTTTCCAAACAAATGACTAGTCTTCTAACTCTAGAAGACACAGAATACAGTAAGGCCCTATGAATTGACTTCCATTATGAAAATAGAATTCCCTTTCATAAATACTGACATACTCAGTAGAGAAGGGCAATAGATTATTTACAATCTGGATGGAAAATGGGCCTTGGTAAGACCCTATAAGCATTATAATAGCATATATCTATGGACTTCTGTTGCACAACAGTCCTCTATCACCCCTTCTAAATGTTAAAAGGTGAAAGGGAGAACACTAAGTGAAGAACAGTGGTTACTTCAAGTTAGCGTTGGAAATAATGTGACTCTGACTACCCACTTCTAATACTATAGTTTGTATTTGTTGCTGTTGCTCCGTAATTACTCATACAACACATACAAACGCAAACAGTCATGTTACACCTAATTCATTAAATCTCCCTACATTACTACACTGGAAAGGTGCTAGAAAAACAAAATGCATTTGTGCATGGAGGTTGGCTTATGACATCATCACTGTGCGACCAATGTGGCCTATAAGATGATGAGTCAGCCTGGACAGGGGCTATGGGGAGCCTATGAGATGGCGGAGTGGGTGAGGGAGGCAGCAAGCAGAGTTAGTAAGACAGACGGATGGGGTGGTGTGAACGTGATGGAGCTGCTGTTGGTGCTACTGTTGGAGTTCATGAGGAAGAAAGGACTCCCTGAGCTAGTGTTAGAGGAGGGGGTACCTTCGCATCCACGCTCGATCTGCCCGCTGCGGAACAGTGCGTCGTTAATCAGGTCCGGGAGCCGCCCGTTCAGGTCCACTGACGCCAGACAGCCTTTGAAGCCGTCCCGAGAGGCCACCAGCTTGGGAAGGCTGTTGTACATGCCGGGCCCCAGTCCAGCGATAAAGAGGTCACCTACATGAGAGAGGCCAAACAGGAGGAGGATACTTTGAGACGAGTCAGACATGAAATGATGCGGGGTCATCGCGGACACTTGTACGGGAATGTACGGGATTGATGTGTGTGTGTGTGTGTGTGTGTGTGTGTGAATCAGCACATTTTAATTGGACGCCCACCTTTCAGGTCCAGGTTTTTGGCCCCGTTGACTGCTTGACTCACGGCCTTGGCGTCGACCTTCAGAGTGTGGACGTTGTTGTTGTCGCGGGTGATGACCACATTGTGCCACTGGTTGTCGTGGACCCTGTCACTGTTGCCCTTAATGACATTGGGGCCGTTGCCAAGGTCAAAGACATAATGGATGTACCTATGGAGCAGGAATATAGAAAGACAAAGCAACAACAAAACTCATTTAGTTTAGCTCACGGATGATGTAGCTAGCCTGAAGGCTACCATCCCATCTAGCAAAGCAATCAACCAATAAACAATAAACAAATCAAATTTTGTTTAAGTAAACTTAAGAAAACATACAAAATTAGTGACCTGTCTGGCATCAATAAAAAACATTCTCTGGAACCTATGCCTCTCCTCAACCTGACGGTACAGATGAAACTGCTGTCCTAGAGACTCCTGTCTAGCTTACCCCTTCACCAGCTCAACTGCTATGAAATCGTTGCCATCTCCACTGTTGAAGAGGATGAAGCCGTCGGGGGAGGTGGTCTTGAACTGGAAGAAGAGGTGCATGGAGGCGTAGGCCTGCAGGGTGGGCAGGCTCAGATAGCTGGTCTTGGTCTTAAAGGTCACGGGGTCAGCGATGATGGAGCGCATTCGAAGCGGGCGTTGAGCTCGCAGAAGTCGATGTCGCCGTTCTTGCACAGGTCGATGTAGAGCATGCCGTTGAACTTAAGGCTCTGCAGGTGGCCAATGAAGCTGGACGGGATCATGGAGACGAAGCGGCGCTCCGTCATCACGCCCGTCTCGATGTTGTGGAACTCCAGCCGTGTGTGGTCGCCTGCCATCTGACCTGTAAGCCCAGGGACAGGGTAAACAAACAAACAAACAACAGCTAAAAAACAATAGCCACTGTTATGGCACTTGGGCTGTAGACAGCGTCTATAATAATCAACACAGTCATTTGTTTCTGTTCCAAAGCTTAAAGGAATACTTTTCACATTGAACTCTGTTTCCCGAGGTCACAGATTTCTGTCGGTACAAAAAAAAAACAACAAAAAAAATGCTACCTAGCCCGAGTTGCTGCAGCTAACAGCTAGAGCCAGGCAGGCAGCTATAGTGCTACACTCTGGGGACATGATGTTTTTGTTCATACTGACAGTACTCGGTGACTTTGGGAAACAGAGATTTATGTGAAAAATTGCCGGAGATCTCCTTTAACTAAGGACCAAGGTAACAGTAGAGGCAACTCTTTTTTTGAATAGTCCAATAGAATGCAGTCTTCCTAACTGCTCACTGAACATCACCCTAACCAAACCCGACCTCTAATCTTAACCTTAATCATTATCCTGTCATACACCGTTTCAACTGATGGCTTGTATATAATCTGAGAAGACACAGAGATATGACTAGGCTTTACTTTTCTTTATACTGGTGCTGAATCAAAGTTTTAACTCAATAACAAAAAAAGAAAAGTCTGCACTGCCTGAACACACTGAAGAAGGCACAAACCGCAAAACACATCTGTGCAACAATAAAAATGTTAATTTACACAAAGTGCAGATTTTTCTTCTTTAATTCTGTTATTGTGTGTAATCTGAGGTAGTCTGTGGGTAGTCTATAGGGGAGCGTTCAAATAAAGTGTGTGCCTTGTTGAAATAGTGAGCTGGCTCATCAGTGAACTTAGTGATCTCTGTCAGCATCTGGTGACATGCTCCATGGTTCTCTGACCTAGACCCAGAAATGTAGGCCACGTTAGCATCATGTTAATATGATCTGTTATATCCAATCCTACTTACTTGTCAAAGCCAGATTGTATAACTCTTATGTTATGCTATATGCTAGATATAAATAACCTAGGCCACTCCGTAGTGATGTGACTGACTTGATACAGCTTCATTCCATATCAGAGGCTAAGAGTTCCAATTAATTGCTATCTGGGATTTCTCCAAAAAAGCAACATTATGTCAACAGCTAGCAGTTTTTTTTTTAACAAATTTCCATCTCTCCTGACGCTTATGTAATGCATTTGCCTCTGGGGCCATAAACTGGGTAAATTGTACATGACCTCATATTCTTTTCCATTAAAGCTTTTCATTGCTAGTAGGGGGTGTATCATCAACAGTTTTATTAGGTTATGCATGCAGAAAAACCCAAAATGTGATTTAAAGCACAAATATTCAAGCACATTCCTTGTCTGATTACATACGGAATTGACAACATGATCAGGACACTCATCTTGTAGACATTTCATAACAAGTACAATCTATATATTTTAAAGACATATAAAGTATATGAAGATGTCAGATAACTTTTGCAATAAAGCTCACAATGTTTTTATTTTTGTATTTCAATCTCAGATCACCCTTTTCAATGCGGACAAGCATTTTTTTCAAAACCAAGAGCAAGTACCTTCAGCTACGTCGTCGTCAACCCAGAGCTTGTAGTTTTTACCCCTTCGGATCACACGCACGGTATGCCACTCATTGTCATTGAGCTTTTGCCCGGCATACAGGGTCTCGGGTCCTTTGCCTGAGGATGATGGGTCAGCAAAAAGTTAATGCAGGTCTGCTTCAAGCCAATCAAACCTTTGCTTTCCTCTCTGTGCCATTAAACAATCCACAGGAAATGACATACGAGGTTGGCCGAATAGTTCTGACAAAATTATATACAAAATGAGGTGCTCTCTCTGAGCATTTTGTTTTAAGTTTATTTTGTGTTAAGAAAGCAAAGGTTTGATTCAGTAGATCTCAATAAGCATTCATTACAACTAAAACAATTATTCTTCCTTCTATGAGAAGCATAGTGTCTGTCATTGCTGCAGTATATTCCGACTGTCTACACAAACAAACCTTTTACTCATAATAAGGTCTTGTTATACCATTCAATGTTCAACTAAATGAGGTTAATGGAAATAAATGTTATAGATTTTTTAAATATAAAATGGACATGAATCTCCATTATTAACAAGCTAAATTTCACTCATTAGTCATATTTGAATTCAGTCGTTAGATACAGTATATTAAAATGACTTATTGTACAGAGAAAATCCTGTGCTGAACAGCATTAGGGTAGATTGTGTATTATATAGTATATTATATATTATATGACAGAGGTTGTTATGGAGGCTGGGAAAACACAGGATATCCCTTTTTGTTTGGTCAGTAATTCATCAGAAGAGTGTTGGAAACAGCAGGCATCAGAGGGCCCTACCAGCCAGTATCCCCACGCCCCCGGTTCTAATGCCACAGTTTATACATTGATTTCGCAAAATTTCTTCAGCTATGAGGTTAATACACGGGGCAGTTCATATGGTATTAATATATTTTTTTTAACTCACATTAAACACTGTCCTGCAGCTTATACACAATGTGGCTAATACACAGGAAATGACTGTAACTCCCTTTGCTCCTTCAGAATGGGCGATCCCTGCTGAAGACCAACATTCCCAGATTCCGCTCGTCACAAAGAGCATTACTCTCAAGGACGAAAACATTATTCTCAGCAGGGTGGTGCAGTTGGATCAAATACCTCACACACAGCAGTGATAATATGGCTAGTGGTGTCTATAGGGATGCCGTTACATGGTGACCTTGCAGTGGAAATGATTTAAAACCGCCAATGAATTAATGCATTGGTCAGACTTCATCAGTGGGCCCTTGGGCAGGTGTAAACCCAACACCCAATGGCTGCAGTACCAACAGAGCAAGAACAGCTGCTGGGAAAACCCTCTGGAAACCATTTAACAAAGAATTTGATACACTGAATGGAATTTCACAGTTTGGGCAAACGCTAGTTCTCCTTTTGCTTACAAGTTAGGAAATATGATAGATCTGTCTTGCATATGTACCCTAGTGAATAGAGAAATGTGAGGTACATGATGTGTGTTTATCTCACCTTAACATGATCAAACACTATCAAAAACAGCATAAAGATGGTAAACTAGCGACAAGTAGTTACCTCTACTTCAAATGTCGTTATGCATAATTTGCTTTAAATAATCAGTACTTACAGTGTTATCTGTCTCAACAAACTAACAATTAGACATTGTTTAAATGTATATGTGCTTAATGAGTTTAACCTTCATACTTTACAGTGATCTTTATAAAATAATTAGGAGAAGTTAGTGCAGTACTGACATCAATACAAAAATACAAGTGTTAGAATTCTTACCTTTCAGAGAGAAAAAACAACACAGGGGTTAGTCTAGCATTCGAATATACACAAACAGTTACAAATGTTATGTCTCGTATTATATATTTTATTCACATTTCACCGATGTCATTCAAGCGACATTTAGATGAATGATCATTGAAGGTATGCAAGACCTATTCATGAGTAAAAGTAGCTGTGATTAATCATGAGTTCAATTTAAATGCAAATAAATAAGACCTTTTGAAATCCTTTTTTTTTGACAGGTCAAGAAATTACTTATATAGTTGTCAGACAATTATCTTTCTCTATAAAGGGATTTGTTGTCAAACAGAGACCAGCCATTTGATGTGGACCAAACAGGTAAATTATTTCCAGGCTGGTGCATCAAAATATGAGATACATAATACTACATTATAAACCTTAAATGGGTACCTTTATGTTGTACTACTGAATACATGTCTCTAAACTTCTGCTAATTATGTGTAATTAATCTTACATTGCATGATTACATACTTTTTTACGAACAAAGTCTACTTCATACTGTACCTTTCCTTGATTACTACATGAAGCAGGGCAAACAAATCTCTGAGGAGGAAATACTTTGTTGTTCAAACGTCATTACAGGACGAAGCTGTCTTATATATTACAGTGTTGCCAGATACATTTTAATTAGATGAACGTATAATGGTGACTTCATAATCTGATTCAGGTTATTTACTAGCTGATAGTGGTAAAAAATATGATCTATATCTGTAATATATATTAAGTAATATCTATATATCTATCTATATATATATATAAGGGCCATTATCCCTGGAGCAACTCAGAGTTAAGTGCCTTGCTCAAGGGCACAACGGTGGAAGCCGGGTATTGAACCCACATCTTAACAGGATACTTGCAAGCTAGCCCACCTTCTTAGCCAGTACGCCACCAGCGCAGGACATATGGCTTATCATTTTCAGTTTTGAGAGTTTCTCTCTGAATAAACTAAAGTGAATTCTAAGAATGTCCCATGTCTGAGCACAGCTGGCATTGGTGATCCAGGGCAGTGGCACTGCCAGACAGAAACTGGCATGAAAAAACATAAAACAGGCAAGTGAGCTGGTCCAAAAGAATCGAGCTGCAGTCTGAATCCTGATCCAGCTTCATTTCAATGTTCAGGTACAACCAGACCCTTCTATAGCATTTACCTGACAATCTGTCCCTTTAAGCTTTATTCCACAAACATCGTAATTCTACTTTGACTGATTGAGTATTTAAGAAAGTATCTATAGTCTTTATGCACAGTATGAATATACAGGCCATTTTGGATGATGGCAGGAAACCTTTTTTTGTCTGATTTGCCCACAGTTGTCAATGAAAGCATAATCTCAGAATCTAATCACCTGTTGTCACACATGTACAGTTTCACATGTGAGGACTTGCAGTTGAGATTTGCCAGAAATAGGTCCATAGGAAGGTTTTACTTCAAGGTCCAAGTTTTATTTATTTTTTTTTTTATCTGTGACACGCTATCAAACAGTGCCCTCTTGTGGTAGAGTCAGAGACAGCATTGTCCGTTTTTTTAAGAGTACCGTCAAGGTATCTGAATAACGCACATTTGCTGAAATTGTTGCTGAGCAAATGGCATCACTAAAAATAGAGACAACACCCTCCCTCTCTCTCTCTTTCTTTCTCTCTCTATCTCTTAGAATACATTAACAGATAACGTTTTGACTAATGCATGAAATAAACCAATAAACCAAAAACACATTTACTAGAATAAATGCATCATGTGGTATTAGTGTGAACATTTCTCAATCTCTAGGCAAGTCTCCATGCTTTTGACACAAAGTGCATCAGATCTCCTACGCGGCAGCCAGGAAGTTGTGTAAGGGGTTTGTGGATGGATTCATCATAATATCAGGCTACCAGATTATCCTTTCTATTTTTCTTTCTAACCTGAGATGAAAGATAGCTATAAGGGTATCCCAAGGATAACGTGGGTTCAAACAACACTGTTTCTGTAACCCTACAGATACATGTTTCACTACAGTTTTATTATTATATTAAGTAGTGATTTAATGTCTGTAGGACATGGTTTAGGGGCAAAACAGTGTCTGCACCTATCGAATAGTAAATGTATGAAATGTGGACATACATATTCGCCTTTTGAACTTGAATATGCCCCTCCTCCTTCATCTCCCAAACCCTTACACACTCCTGTCTGTCCTGTTCTTTCTTTTGTCCTGTCTTATATGTTGTGTTTTGTCTTATATGTCACTTGTCACTATGCCTGCATAGGGAAAATTGCCCCTCGGGGATAAATAAAGTTTTTTTTAATTGAATTAAATTGAATTGAATACCTGTACGTGTAACTCATTGGAATGTAGGCTATAGACACATTTAATAGAGGTCAATGGACATTGATCCTGTCTGAGGATAACTCAACACTGACAATGATAAGCCTTTAGTAACTATCTAGCCAAAATTAAATTGTAACAAAACGCATAGTAAACTACAAATAAAAGCCAATTATTTGTTTCGCATTCTTAAAGGAACTGCGTTTAAGCAAGAGGAGTACAATGGACACACTATTTGTCTGGAGGAATAAGTTCCTTGGTTTGTTCCTAAGCTTGTTTATCAAAATTCAATTGTAAAAGCGGCAACAGGATACATACTACAGTTACTGTATCTATCTGTCTACAACAGCTTTGAAATAAATGCATGATTGCACATTGAGTATGATGTGGCTGTTAAAGAGGTAGAGACCCTTTCAACAATAAAAACAAAAACAATGGTTGAACGTTCTATTTGGTTCCAAATCTACATCCTCTGCATTAAGATAACATATGGAATGTTAAAAAGGAAGTCTTGTGGGGCCAACTATGATGCTGATAATGGAACTCTCTTGAAAGGGTCCATAGAAAAAGATTATCAAGTCACCAGTATTCACCATTTGGAGCTGCTTATCTGCCTGTAATCTTCTGACCCTTACATGAAACCTGGGAGTGGACACTGGTGCTCAATGGGAGCAGGGGAAAAATAGCAGGCTTTCAAAGGTTCACATTCACATCAGCAGGGCAACAATAGTCAAGAGCAAAATGAAACTTGAGTGGCAACTTACTGGAGTTACAGTTTATCCTGATACAGTCTAGATGGGGGAGAATAAATGACAGATGAAATTGCATCCTTCAAGGTTACAGCTGCAGACATCCAAGAACAATCAATCCACCCTTCCGGGGACGTCCACATGCAGAATGGCGGCCATTTTATTCAGGGTTTTACTTAAGGGCATTAGTACTCAGAGAGACCTATGTGGTCCTCACTACACAAACTGTGTATAACTTATATTTATTTACAATTCTTTACAATTATAGCCTATAAGGTATATCACATATATGATTCAAAGCTGGATTTCATTTTTACATGCAGCAAATGTGACTAAGCTAGACTGCATCTGGTAATTCTACTTCTTTTACTTCTGCTTGGTAGTTTTCCCCCCCAATATGGAGAATATGGAGTATATTCATGGCAACTAAATTTTCACTGATGCTATATGCTTATTGGCATATCTATGTAATACAGTATATTTTTTAACTAAAATGGCCGCTTATATTTTTCCAACTACATGGATCCTCCAACCCAGAGTTCATTGTTATCCAGGCTATGTGTTAATTTATTGGGTTTTCAAGAAGCGTTTCAAAGACTCAAGCCCCCGCGCCTTTCACCAGCTTGTTGGCTAAACAGGCTATTAAACCATATGTCTGATATTTAGCAAGAAGGTGGTGCTGGCCTCTCATCCAGGAGTTCAAGGTCCTTGAAAACAGAATATTTTCATGTACCTATGATTTAGAAGAGCAAACATTCCTGCTCAGGTATTTTATTTTGCACATTTTATTGAGAGTGATATTGTTAGTTAAATCCATATATAGACTGGATTTGATATAAGGACGTCTAGCACGTCACAATTTGGATGCTGTTTGTTCTGTGCTGTGATTAGCACGGTCATCTGGGTTGGTTTCCAGGTGGCTGGGTGGGTCATGTGTCGTCAACCGCAACAGAAAAGTGGGAGCAAACAGCCTCGATCCAACAGGCACTAGCACCGTGCAGTGGCTACTAGACTTCCCTACGGCAACAATAGGGGGCGTCTGACGTACCAAAAGAAATTTCTTATAAAATTGGTACAACATAGAGACAACATCTAAGAAGCCGTTTTTTTTTTCAGTTGTTTTCTTAAAAGATAAACACAAAAGTATGGACAAAGAACTAAGAACTTGGACCTAAAATCATCAAAGCATTTGGGATTGAGATTTATATGTTGCCATGTGACAGGCACTGGTCATATACTGCTGTGGGGATAAAGCTGAGATAAGTTTAGTGTCCGTGAAAAATCATAACTATTGATAACTCTGTGTCTTTCTCAATGTAACTATTCACAACAGGGCAACAAGAAGGCCAATTGTGCTTAACACAAACAAGTGTGAGCTTACTTACACTCACACAAGCAAAATATATAATATTTACATAAACGTGAATTTCTACTGCCTGGGTGGTTTCATATCATATCTACGATTAAAGAACTAGAATTGGGAAACAATTGTGTGTCTGTATCTATGACTCTAAAACACACAGGCAGATGTGTGTGTCTCTCTCTCTATGTGTGTGTGTGTGTTCAGTGTGTGACAAAGACGGGGTAGGGGAGGGAAGGTGGTGTGCTACCAACTGCAGGTGAAGCTGAGAGCTTTGACATCGGGCTGTTTACTGACCGGGCCGCAGGCTAAAGGCCTTTGAAGGGGTGAATACCATCTTTTGACAAAGCATGGGGGGGGGATGTGTTTGGGAACTCATAACAACAGAAAAAAGCCCAAAGAAGAGAAGACAACAGCTCACACCTCAAACCAAACGGAGAGAGACAGAAAACGGATGGCGTCGGACAAAACTGGGAAAGCAGCAATGATGACATCATTAGCTATATGAACAAGTAATGAAAACAGGACGTTGGTCAGTTGTAAGTTGAAATTTAGAAAGTCACAGCACTTCAGAAAATGATCTCAGATTGCATGAGATGAGCTGCACTGTAAAGAAATGACTTAATATGTCTTTAAATCTACAGCTCCGATATTTAGCTGTGTTATGCTATCTCTTTTGAGTACTGTGACTGTCTCTGAACGGTTTGCTTTCAAAGACAGTGAGGATGATTATGTGGAGTCAGTACAAAGGATGACCCAGGAAAAAAAATAGATTTAGTCTTTAGTTAGATTTGTGAAAATAAAAATGGATTATACTATATATATATACCAGAAATGATAGAACAGTTTGTTGACTTAAAGTTTGTTAACTTAACAAGACTTAAGATATGTTTCCAGGTATGGATTACAGAGAACCCATGCACAAAAGGCATTACGACCCTCTCAAAAAAATCAAATAGGTAAGTTGAGTAAGATTTAGCAAATCAGACAAATGATAAATTGTGTTATATGAGGAAGTACATCAAATTAGTATTTTGAAAAAAAGGATGAGAGAGGTGGAAAGAATTAGAAAGACAGAGGGAAGCACAGCGTTCTGGAGTAAGAGATATAGATAGAGTGAGAGAGAGAGAGAGAGAGAGGAGGGGGCGTTGTGTCATACGATACCTAAGTTGACCGTGAGCTTGACGCGGCTGCCGTCGAGCTCGAGGCGGAGGGTGTCTGCGGAGTCGCGGGAGGTGGTGGCCATAAGCAGGCCATAGGCCCGCTGCGACATGAAGCGCAGGGACACGTCCTCCGCCTCGGTGTGCATCACCGACGGCATCACCACCTTCATGTGCATGCTGCCGTCGAAGCTCAAGATGGACGCCTCTGCACATGGGACAGACACAACCACAAGACAATACACACTTAGTCATGCACACCAACAGGAATTATTTTCATTAATAAAGCATTTAGGAGTTACATACGTAAGATACACCAACATCACTTAAAGGAAATTATTATTAACAAAGCCAGTAACACTTCATTTTAGGGAACATGTGTAAGCAATTAAAATAGAACTAGTATATGCTTGTATTAGCATCAGATAAGGTCTGTATTAAGCATCAATGATCATTTATTAGCAATGAGCAATTAGCAATCAATTTCTTATTTTCTTTGAATAGGTGATTTATTCTTAGTACATCCTTGATAACCTACTAGTTGGTCTCAAGGCAAGTTTACTGATTTAAGAATCAAATCAACGTTTCTAGACTTTACCAAGAATAAATGGCCTATTCATTAAGAATACAAAATTGTCAAATAAAGACCTAATACATGACATGATAAAACAGACCTTATTGGGCACTAATACATACCGGTACACATATTAGCTATGTATTAATGGCTAACACATGTTCCCTAAAATAAAATGCTACAATTAAGCCTTTACAAACATGAATAAGCAGGATGGAAGTCACTAAAAAAAAACAGGATGCAGGCTCTATGAACACACACTAACATAGAGGTAAAGGCTGTTATCAACATTAATAAGGCATTTATAAACAGAGGTTGGCCCACAGTGCAGGTCTGATGATGATGTTGATGATAGCCAGATCAGACAGGGTCGTAACACACTAAGACAGACACATGTAGACACATGTAGTTACGGAGGTAGTGGATGGTGGATCTTAAAGTATGAGAAGATGGCTGGATGGTTGTTTGATTTGTGCTAACTGTGGCATGGATGATAAAAGCACTTAAAGTAAGTAAGCTTTTGCCTTGGTTCCCACTGAGATAACCCTACTGCCACAGCACACAGTGGATCTCATTAACACACACCACCAGCATGCATTCACTGCTGCAAATAAAGCTCACACTAGGAGCAGCGCCAGAGTTCAATTAAAGGAGTCTTTCACCACACAAGACACAGTGATTGCAACAGGGTGAAAACAGGCATATTTCACAGCTCTCTCTCTCTCTCTCTCTCTCTCTCACACACACACACACACACACACACACACACACACACACACACACACACACAACACACACAAACATACACACACACACACACACACACACACACACACACACACACACACACACACACACACACACACACACACACACACACACACACACACACACACACACAGTGATTGGGGCTGAGATCATACACTTTATCTGCAGGCATGTGCCCCTCCAGGCACACACACACACACACACACACACACACACACACACACACACACACACACACACACACACACAGCCAGATGAGGCTGAGATAGCGTCTCTTTATCTGCAGGCATGTGCCCCCTCCAAGGACACAGACACCACACACACACACACACACACACACACACACACACACACACACACACACACACACACACACACACACACACAGTGATGAGGCTGATAGCACCTCTACATCTGCAGGCATGTGCCCCCTCCACAGGCAGCAGGTAGATATGAGAGAGAGGGATGAAGAGAGAAAGATAGAGAGAAAGAGAGAGAGAGAGAGGGAGAGAGAAAGTGGGAGTGTGTGAGTGCCAGAGAGAGAGAGAGAGAGAGAGAGAGGGAGAGAGAAAGTGGGAGTGTGTGTGCCAGAGAGAGAGAAAGAGAGAGAGAGAGGGAGATAGCTGTGAAATATGTTTGTGTGAGAAATAGAGTGACAAAGGAGAAGAAGAAAAAGAATAGACAGAAATAAAAGAGTGATAGAGGGATACATGACAGAAAAAAGAGACACACAGAGAGTGATAGACTTGGGGGAGGTGTAAAGTGTGAGAGATGGATCGAGAGAAAGGGAGGGAAAAAGATAAAGAGGGAGAGAAAGAGAGAAGGGAGGGAGGGGAAGAGAGAAGGGAGGGAGGGAAAGAGAGAAGGGAGGGAGGGGAAGAGAGAAGGGAGGGAAGGGAAGAGAGAGACACACAGAGGTAGGGATAGATATGGGGGAGGAAAAGAGAGAGAGAGAGAGAGAACTCACTCTATGGAGATGTATTACAGGAGCTAACCAGGCGTGAAATGTCTGCTCTCATACCTCTCAGTGGAGGGAGAGAGGGAGGGAGGGAGGGAGGGAGGGAGGGATGGAGAGAGGGAGGGAGAGAGGGAGGGATGGAGAGAGTGAGGTAGGGATGAAGAAAAAAACAGAAAGGAAATAAGCACTGGACACCAGCAGCCGAGCAGATCAACGCTGTGAGCTGTGAAACCGTGATGTCCACACAGATGAACGCTACAAAGCTACTACTTGTGTTCCTCATTTCCCTGTGGATATGCTTAAAGTAAGTAAGTATAAGTATATATACTCTTTTGATTCCCGTGAGGGAAATTTGGTCTCTGAATTTATCCCAATCCGTGAATTAGCAAAACACATTCAGCACACAGTGAACACACAGTGAGGTGAAGCACACACTAATCCCTGGTGCAGTGAGCTGCCTGCAACAACAGCGGGGGGGGGAGCAGTGAGGGGTTAGGTGCCTTGCTCAAGGGCACTTCAGCCGTGCCTACTGGTTGGGGTTCGAACCGGCAACCCTCCGGTTACAAGTCCGAAACGCTAACTAGTAGGCCACAACTGCCCCAACTGCTTGACTTTGTTTACAGGGTAAGGCCCTTTGGTCAACCCAAGCTTGTCTTTAAACTGTGCTCAATTCTATCTGGGAAATGTGAGGTTGTTGTGTTGGGGACCCATACAGATGAAAGCTATGAGCTGCGATACCCGTATGCCGCTTCAACAGATGGGGACAGGGGACGAGAGGCCGTTTGCACCAACTGAAGAGCTGCTGCTGGTGCTGGTGGTGGTGGTGGTGGTGTGTGTGTGTGTGTGTGTGTGTGTGTGTGTGTGTGTGTGTGTGTGGGGAGGGGGGTATTGAAATGATCTGACATCTCGAACCAGCAATTTCACCTCAAAGCACAGCAGCTTCAGCATCACAACATGGTCCTCTCGAGGGCCGTTTTCTACGCACACCAATACCCTGCCACAGTCTTAAAGCACGAGTTTAAAATGAGAGAAGATTAGTGGCTTATTCGCTCCAAAGCACTGAATTACCCCAGCGCTCTCCAAACAACGAGAATGCCAACACCGTCCCTTTTTCAAGAGCGCACTCTCATCCTACGCCAGTGGATCTCTCCGCCATCTCATCAGCAAATAAATAGAAGTGACGGAAAAAGAAAGAAAAGATGCCGCTCGGTTCTCGCTGCCACTTGGCCAAATGGCGGCTTGAGGCGTGAGGCGAGACAACGCTCGTTTTAGACCTCGCAGCTGCAAGGACTCCATTCCTGAAAACATCGCCTCTACACACACACACACACACACACACACACACACACACACTCACACACACACACACACACACACACCCTTCAGCGGCGGAGCAAAGAAAGTGCTGACAAACTCCACAATTATGCACGGATCAATATGTTATTATTTGCCATTAGTTGCTTTTCAGTCCCACTCCCCAGGGGCCTGCCAGGTCCTGCTTTCCATGTGGCATACCAAGCAGAAGCACAGCCAGCCAGCGCTGAGCACGGGGAGCTGCGCTCTCTCACAACACAGCCAGCGCTGAGCACGGGGAGCTGCGCTCTCTCACAACACAGACAGCCAGCGCTGAGCACGGGGAGCTGCGCTCTCTCACAACACAGCCAGCGCTGAGCACGGGGAGCTGCGCTCTCTCACAACACAGCCACTGAGCACAGGGAGCTGTGCTCTCTCACAACACAGCCAGCGCTGAGCACGGGGAGCTGCGCTCTCTCACAACACAGCCACTGAGCACAGGGAGCTGCGCTCTCTCACAACACAGCCACTGAGCACAGGGAGCTGCGCTCTCTCACAACACAGACAGCCACTGAGCAAAGGGAGCTGCGCTCTCTCACAACACAGCCAGCGCTGAGCACGGGGAGCTGCGCTCTCTCACAACACAGACAGCCACTGAGCAAAGGGAGCTGCGCTCTCTCACAACACAGCCACTGAGCACAGGGAGCTGCGCTCTCTCACAACACAGCCACTGAGCACAGGGAGATGGGACATGCTTTCAACGCTCGATGGTGTTTCAAGCCCCCACCTAACCTAACCTTAACCTTAACCCTAACCATAACCCTAGTGCCTTCCAGGCAGCGCTGCCTGGAAGACGATGTGGGGGGCTTAAAACACCAAACACCGCTCTCAACACGGCCACAGAGAGAGAGAGGGGGGCGAGGGAGGGACGAGAGGGTGGACGATAGACAGACCGTCAGGAGGACTTGAGAAGGAGATTATTTCTACTATTGTTTATTCTGTGCTCACATGTTTACACCAACAGGCATCTGCATCTCTGTTTTCTTTCTGTTTTGATACTACTGTGTTACTTTGGCAACACTGTACCCAAACAGTCATGCTAATAAAGCTCCTTTGAATTCAGGGTAAAACATAACAGCTATCTATATCTATGTATCTATTTGATTGTATAAATTGATCCATGGATAGATGGATAGACAGAGAGAGAGAGAGAAAGAGAGAAAGATAGAGAGAGGACAAGGGCATTGCCGGGTAAACAAGAGCCGTATAGACGGCGCTGCACTCTTGCAGCTGATGAACAGCACCTAAATGGCTTCATTTGAAACACACTGAGCGCCCTAATGACTCAAGACAAACAAATACACAGAGGGAAAGCAGACCTGTAGAACAGCATTCAAATGCACTACTGGCATCATGGTTTCCCTCAATTCACTGTTCTCTAACCTCCCTCTCAACACTAACTTGCACGCACACAAACAGAGAGAGAGAGCGAGAGATAGAGAGAGAGAGAAAGAGTGAGAGAGAAAGAGACAGAGAGAGAGGGAGAGAGAGACAGAGAGAGAGAGAGATACACACTCATGCACAGAATGTACAATACATACACATATAACACCACACCTTACCCAACCCCTCCACATTATGAAGAGTAATTGAGTTCCCCCAAGTTCATAGTGAGCACTAAGCTTGTCCAATCACGTAAGACACTTAAACACACTTAATGAAAGGCAAATTGAGAACACAGAGGCGTCTCCCAGGGGAAATGACTAATTGACTAAATAAAGATATTAATTTCACATTCACCTTGTCCTATTGACAACAAGATAGATGGAATGATAAAACAATTTTGTTTTCCATACAACTTGTTATCATGACTATAATGATTGATGAAGGCAACCAGATTGATGTTGATTGACTAGACTGGTATGGAATTTTTAGTCTGTGTAAGTCATTAATGGGAAGTGTATTCTGTACCAGAAAACCCCTCACATTAGCATGATGACATATAAGGTATGCAAAGACCTTGGTCACTAAAAGAATAATGTGTTGCTTAAACATTACTTGGGAGAGGAACTAGTATTGTGCTTGTGCGTTTATTGTTGTGTGTGTGTGTGTGTGTGTGTGTGTGGGTGCAATATGTTGTCCAACGGTGAGTCATTTTTCCCTGTTGCACTCACTGGATTTTATGGTTCCCCCACCTGCCAAATCCCACTTTAACCACTGTGTGTGTGTGTAACTAGGTTATTTTGCATATTCACACATTTATTGAAGTGTGTTTGTGACTCTGCAGACAAGCACTACAGAACACGTCTTGTCTCTCCCAAAGCACACACTCTGTCTCTCTGAAGTGCCCCACACACTGCTGTCCCGTGTTGTATTAAACTAGAGTCCTCCGAGACCAGTGCCCCACACACTCCTGTGTTGTATTAAATCAGAGTCTGTTGGGCTGACATCTCTGATGGCTCTGGCTGCCTCCTCTGTCTCATCTGTGTGTATGTGTGTGTGTGAATGTATCCTGTGTTGTATTAGACCAGAATGTGTTGGGCTGTCTCATCTGTGTGTGTATACTGTGTGTGTGTGTCTATGTATCCCGTGTTTTATTAGACCAGAGTATGTTGGGCTGCCTCATCTGTGTGTGTGCGTGTAACTACATAACCCGTGTTGTATTAGACCAGAGTGTGTCTGGCTGTCCCATCTGTAAGTTTGTGTGTGTGTGTGTGTGTGTGTGTGTGTGTGTGTGTGTGTGTGTGTGTGTGTGTAACTAGGCTACATTTCCCATGTTGCATTAGACCAGAGTGTGTCTGGCTGTCTCATCTGTAAGTGTGTGTGTGTGTGTGTGTAACTAGGCTACATATCCCATGTTGTATTAGACCAGAGTGTGTCTGGCTGTCTCATCTGTAAGTGTGTGTGTGTGTGTGTGTGTGTGTAACTAGGCTACATATCCCATGTTGTATTAGACCTCAGTGTGTCTGGCTGTCTCATCTGCCTCATCTTAGGGCAGGCGGGTGCAGCCTGGCTCTGGCTCTGGCTGTGGCACTAGCATAATGAAAGCTAACGCTAATGCATGAGGAACAAATCAATGCCCATTACACGAGTCCCGTCCACCGCCGCCTTCTGCTCCCTCCCCCCTCGTCCTCCTTGTCCACCACCGGCTGCTCGATGAAGAGCTAAAATCTCTCAGCGTGTCTGACAAGGACACCACTGCTGCTACTTCCAGAGCTGCTGCTTCTGCAACTGCTCCTACTCACGCTATTACTGTCGGGCCGGACACTCCTGAGACACACCACACCACTGTCCACTCACTCAATGACCTCTCTCTGCTCTGCTCTTCTAGCCTATCGAGCCCAGACTCACGACAGTGGGCACTAAGACCCTGAAACATGAAAGTGGACACTGAGACCCTGAAACATGAAAGTGGACACTAAGGGCCAGATGTAGTAACACCTCGGCCACAGGCGTATTTGTTTTCGCAACGTGCGTGTAAAAACATGACGAGGTATGTACAAACAGGCCGCACTGAGGAAAAAGCGCAGACTGCCTGTCCCGGGAGCTGAGAATGTCAATTTGCGCTTTTCCGTGTCATGCATATGCATTGATAGGAGGGTCAGGGGAAAGTGGGAGTTTTGTGTAAAAATATGGGAGGAGAAGTGTAAAATGCGCCTAATTAGGTATTCCCCTGTATGTACGAAAACTACCCATGAAAATGCACGTGTATTTTGCGGTGAAAACTTTCAAAGACAACAGAATCGCTATTCAGAGCACTAGTTTTGTGTCTTTGTGCTATATCAAAACCAACCTTAACTTTTGCTTTTGAATGTCTTACTTTCACGTTATCCACTTAAACTTTCCTACTTGCTAGATTTGACCAATCTTCCATAGCCTACACGCACAGGTAGTTTGAGTAGAACTGCTGCTTGTTGACATCTTACCATGTATTGTGTTATTTCATGATCGTTAAACGTTTAATGATGTCATCCGTTAACTTCATTCAACTGCACTTGTGATTGAATTGTGCCGTTCAGTTGTGAACGTTCGCAAATTGCGGTAGGGAGCAGAGAAAGGCGCTGATTACCCGATGAACTGCAGGTTTGATAAATACCACGTACACTGAATAATCACAGCGTGCGCTTTCTGCGGGTTGGCCATAGCACCGATAACGCTACGTTCGCAAATCCATCTGGCCCTGAGACCCTGAAACATGACAGTGATCACTAGGACACTGAAATGCAACAGTGGACACAAGGGCCGTGAAACATTATAGTATAGGCAAGTCTTTAAGTTCACTTTACCGAGAACGAGTTGGTAACACTTTATTTTAATGTGTCGCTGTTACAGTGTACTTACCTAATTAGGTACAGTGGTACAACCTGTGTAACAACATGTACTATCAGGTACTATCATTGTACTTGCATTATGTATTTGTGGGTACCTACATATAGTTGTTACATTGTAATACTGAGTGCTTTTACAAAACTTTGCCAATTTGCCTAAATTTTCATCAGAGGCAAAGAGCTGACCTGAGACCTGTTGGATGGGATAAATCGGGTCATGATAGATTTGATATACAAAGCATGCTTAGCTCCAGTCAAGGCCTCATTGTCTTCAGTGTACATGTAACAGCTGTGCTGCTACAACCTTGTTACTCTTTGATACAGTGGAATAAACTGGAACAGGTCTTGTCTTGGAACAGGTCTACTAATTCACATGTACTGTGTGGTGTAACAGCAGACACGTTTCAACACATCAATTACAGGATGCATAACATCATTGACAGGATGTATATATGTAGATGTAAGTACTTAACTGGTACACTTTATTTTAATGGGTTTATTCCACTGTATCAAAAGAGTAATAAATGTGTACCAACACAGTTGATACATGTACTACAGTATGTGTAGGGTAATGGCAGACATGTTCCAAGACACCAATGACACAACATACATGTAATATGTAATTGTAAGTACTTAACTGGTACACTTCATTTTAATGGGTTTATGCCACTGTATCAAAGAGCAATAAAGTGTGTACCAACACAGTTGATATATGTACTATGTAGTGAATTAGTAGACCTGTTCCAAGACATCGAAGACATAACATACATGTCATATGTACATGTAAAGTAATAAGTAACAAGGTTGTAGCAGCACAGCTGTTACATGTACTGAAGACAATGAGGCCTTGACTGGAGCTAAGAATGGTTTGTATATCAAATCTATCATGACCAGATTTACCCCCATCCAGCAGGTCTCAGGTCAGCTCTTTGCCTCTGATGAAAATTTAGGCAAATTGGCAAGTTTTGTAAAGCACTCAGTATTACAATGTAACAACTATATGTAGGTACCCACAAATACATAATGCAAATTACAATGATAGTACCTGATAGTACATGTTGTTACACAGGTTGTACCACTGTACCAAATTAGGTAGGTACACTGTAACAGCGACACATTAAAATAAAGTGTTACCAACGAGTTTTTGAGGGGTCCAGGGGTCTACAATCCATATTCTCTTCCTCTTCTCTCTCTCTCTCTCTCTCCCCTCTCTCTCCCTCCCTCACATACACACACATACACACAGAAACACACATGCATGCGCATGCACCCTGCCTGAAACAACCACACACCTGCGTGCACACCACACACACACACACACACACACACACACACACACACACACACACACACATACAGATATGGTATATTGGGCAGGTGAGAACTGGAATTTATGGAGAGGAAAATTTGGTAGCAGAGAGGTGCTTATTTGAATTTCTGATGAGAAGGAAATCTATGAGGATTATCAGAGTGAGAGGAGTGAGAGAAGTGAGGGGAGTGGGAAGGCGAGGCGAGAGCGAAGAGTGAGAGTGAGAATGGGTGATAGATGAGGTGAGGGAGTGAGAGGAGAAGAGGCTGAGAGAGAGAAGAGAGAGAGAGAGAGAGTGAGAGAGAGAGTGTGAGAGAGAGGGAGAGAAGGAGTGAGAGCAAGAGAAGAGACAGAAGAAACTAAATGATTTTTGAAAGTTGGAGAACCTTTGCATAATTATCACTGATTTTGTCTGGGGAGAAGAGAGAGCTACTAAGTTACAAAGCTATGAGTTCAGTGCCTTAAAAGATATTTTATTCAGGGGGCAGTCACAGGTTTGATCTATCAATTAAATTAATCAGCCGTCTCTACTTACAGTGTCTCAAAAAAGGCAGCAAGCAGCTTTGTCTTCTTTTTGCTTGTTCATTGTTAATCTACAGAGAGCAAGTGGAAACTCGAGGGGAATCCAAGAAAATCGGCAGAACATTTCTCATGTTTTTTTTTTTTTGTTATTTCTTATTCTCACTGAGGTATCAAAATATGGGGTGTCCACGTTATGTCATTCTGGACATGGTTGACCATGCATGACTATGTCAGAATAGAGTACACTGCAATGCTCTTTGGCCAGAGAGATGTATTGTGTTGTTGGAATCCAAACAATCTCAGGCCATTCTCAGGGTTCAGTCTAGAAGGCTGACTGAACTGTCAACAGACACTGCATTGTGAGACATTGCACTACTCTTACAATGTTCCTATCCAAAAAAATAATAAT
>NC_063207.1:4641838-4674338 GCF_017589495.1 Alosa alosa | reverse complement strand
GTTAGTACATCTGGTCTCTCTGTGCTGTTATGAATGTGGTGTCATGAGCAAAGAGAAAAATCTGAGAAAGGGGTTAGCATACTGCCCCATGTCCTGAAACAACACACACAGACACACACACACACACACACACACACACACACACACACACACACACATTTATTTAACCAAACCTGGAGGTGTCGGATCTATTGTCTCTTCTCATTAACATCTACTGTAGGAAAGCCTTTGGATAAGGACGCAGGGGAAATATATGTGTGTGTGTGTGTGTGCGTGCGTGCGTGCATGTGTGTGTGTTTCTGCGTGTATTGTAGAGACACAGTGATATGTGTATATGCTAGAGTGCACTTCTCAACACCTGCCCAGTCACTCCTGACCGCAGGTGGAAGCTGCATTACTAGCATATGCCTGTCGCGTCTACATAAGCACAGTGTGGCACTAACACATTCAATTAAAACAAAACAAATAAAGTGAAGTAGCTAACTGCATATGAGGGCTCTATACACGTGTCTATGGATCCATATTCTCATCAAGGTCTATCTGATTAAGTAAAGGGAGTGAGCATCTCTGGGGAGCAAACTGCTGTCCTGTATGTTTTTTGTTTGTTTTTGTTCGTTTGTTTGTTTATTTTTTCTTTACTGACCATTTGTGGTCACCCATGGCAACGGCTGATAGTGGGCCATCTGCAGTGGGCAGAAGAAGAGACTCCAGAGACACTCATTCGGACCTGTTCATGTCTTTTCTGTCCCTTACACCCTAGATGTGTGCAGAGTAGTGTTGCACGGTGTATCGATACTAAAAAGGTATCACGATGCCTTCACGCAAAAAACGATACGATTTCCGACGTTTTTAGAATCGATACTTTATTAAAATTAACATTCTGTGTCTGCGTGAACTGCCCTCCCTCCTCTGCTGCTTTCACTGCTCCTTGCACACATCTAGGCAAGTGGGCGTGTCAAGCAGGCAGCTCTGAGTGAGTGAGTGAGTGCGCAGCCAATGTCAACATACAGTAGTTCTTTGCCAACCGCCCCCGGCCTTGTGGATAAAACAAAAGGTGAAGTGAAATCTGCAACTGCTATTTCGATACATCACTTAATAGTGAAGGCAAGCCATCAGGTACACAGATGCCCGTTTGTGAAATATGTTTCAAAGTCATTTAAAAGCAGTAGGCTGCGCGATGGAACTTGGCTAAACACCTCGCAGACATATCCCAACATTTTTGTTTAAAGAGCGACAGGTTAACTAATATGCTATAGAAAACACCCACTACATGGTTAGTGCCAAGTTCTTCTCTTCTGTTTTAGTCTAGCCTAAGTGAAACAAGTATGGTTCTCTGGGATAAAGCAAACCTTCCTCATCAATGAATTTGACGAGACATAACGAGCTGTAATCATTTTGACGAGACATAACGAGCTGTAATCATAGGGTGCTAACGGATGAAAGCGCCAATGTTCACGCCAGAATAACATTACCATAACTTGTAAACAATCTATTTCATGTTCGGTCAGTACTACTGGTAATATTTGTCATGGCATGTAGACTGCAATTTGTTCAATAAGTATTGCCCAGATGTAGGATAGGCTACCAAATGCGCCAATTAAAGCCCACAGCATATAATACCACCAAAGCCTGTTGAGTCCTAATAATAATAGCGGCTTATTGTTACGTGGTAGCAAATCATGTTATCAAAGAAATAAACGTAGGCTAATGTAGGAATGCACACAGACATATTGCAACAGGTAATGGTGTAGGCCTATCTCTGAGTGGTTGGAACGTCGTACTTGTACACTGGGCGCAAAGAAGACTATCCTCACATTTTTCCCTTTGCAACTGCCAAAGAAATCCCATGAACACGGGAAGGCCTAGGGAAGCCTATACTGTACATCAGATGGCCTAAAGATTAGGCCCCTCTGCATAGCATTCAGTGATTTGCATGCAGTAATTTCAACACTGACCTTGATCTAGCCTAGTTTGGCTATTTAAAGCTACTTTATTGGCAAAACACAACACAATGTAAATGAACTATAACAAAAAATAAAGGACTTAATCACACAAAGTAGGCCTACTATTTACTGACTATAAAAATAATAATTATGTAGGAAGTTTAGAACCCAGAATTGACCTGCACACTACAAAAGTGGCCTTCTACTTTGAATGCACTATTCCGTGTTGCGTAGGCTGAACAACTGCAGAATAAGCAAGAGTCAGAACAAACTGTCCTGTAATGATTATGTAAGTTTAAATGAAGTGTCCCCGCATGCAAATTGCTGATATTTCATCTGGTTTCAAATAATTGGTGATAATTCAGCACGAACTGATCAAAGGGAGGAGTTAGAGTTAATTAATCAGTATCGTTCATTGCCTCATGAGTGTTTAGCATATCAAATAAAGTCTTCCCGATGCTATCTGGGCCTGGCTTACAGTAGAGTAAATTGCTTCCAAGCCAGCGTCGTTTTAATCAAAGTTGGCAGAAAGTGTCAGGAACTGTGTAGAAGACTGGTCAATCAGATAGCATTGAAAACTTTTTTACCATTTCTCAAATAAATGAGAACACATTATGCAGGGATGGCCTTTATCATAAGTCGTCATATCAAGTTGATAGAGTCACGTTTATCAAAATGACCACATGTGCAGCGACTCTGATTTATCATGAAACTGCATGCCAACTAACTTGTGGTAAACTACACCTCATTGAAAAGAAGCTCCTATTGCCAGAGAGAGTCACAAGGAATAATTATGTAAGTCAGCTTGGTTCTCTGTTGATATGTTACTGTGGTTACTGTGTAGTAAAATGTAGCAATACTTAAATACAAGTAATAATGCACAGATTGTGATCATTTTTAAACCATGACTTGATTTAGGATTAGATGTAATAGCATATCTCCACAATGCTTTCACGTATCAAAACCAAACTGGATACTTGGACTCGAGACCCCATCCTGAGGACGCACAATAACGCTGGTTTCATTTGATTTGGGCTGATAACTCTATGTTTGGATTGAGGATTAGATAATAATAATGTAAATGTTGAAATCTGTGCCTTTGAAGTGTAAAATGCCTCAACACTATCACTGCTGTAGTGATAGCACCTCCTAAACATTCGCAACTCACGCCGTGTACTACGTTGACCAGCTCTTATTAACACCACTAGAGTTGTATTTGCATAACCTACGCATGTCTCCATTGCTCTGCCAAGCCAATGGTAGGGCACATGTTGGGGCAGCCGTGGCCTACTGGTTAGCGCTTCGGACTTGTAACCAGAGGGTTGCCGGTTCGAACCCCGACTGGTAGGCCATGGCTAAAGTGCCCTTGAGCAAGGCACCTAACCCCTCACTGCTCCCCGAGCGCCGTTGTTGTTGCAGGCAGCTCACTGTGCCGGGATTAGTGTGTGCTTCACCTCACTGTGTGCAGTGTGTTTCACTAATTCACGGATTGGGATAAATGCAGAGACCAAATTTCCGGGATCAAAAGAGTATATATACTTATATATACTTTGTGTGTGTGCGTGAGAACACACGAGGCCCTGATGTTTAACACAGACAAACAGCTGCACCTCCCTGTGGTGTAAAACGCCGGCACCAGCCTGTGTGTGTGTGTGTGAGTCCGTGTGAGAGTAGTGTCACCTCGAATTCACTCACGCGAGTAACCACCAGTCTCCAGGTACCTGTGCTGTTCCTTCATCCACACCGGGAGAGGCTCTCGGTCTGTCCACCAAACATTTATATCAATAAGCGATGGACCAGCCATGGGCCAGCAAGGTCAAATGCTGACTACCTCCTGGAGGATGGTTCAGATAGGATTCCTTTCATAGAACCAAGGCATGCATCTAGAATGCTCAAGAGTTCTCCAGCTTGTTTCAGAAATTCTCATTTGAGAACTTCTATTTAATTGTGTTCTTTTTTGGTGTTCCTTCAAAGAAGTATTATATGGAACTGGAGAGAAGGAGGAAGTACAGCACCCATTCATGTCTATGGCCCATGCTAGGCTATAGCTACTTCAGCCATAGATATACTTCATTGGCTGCAGCCATCTTTAAAATGACGCCCCTCACAAGCTCCTTCCAGCACTTTTCCACAAACAGGCTAATAGGTGCCAGATTACAGGTGGCCACAAATGATGTTGTCCATGTGAGTTGGCTGATCCTCCCAGCTTGAAAACGGCCAATCTACACAGACAACACACTTTGGTGTCCACCAGTGATGAAACACCTAACTGGCTTGTTTGCTAAGATGTGGTCAGATGTGAGCACGTGTCAGACGCCATTTTAAAAAAATGGTGGCACCCAACTTGGATGCTAACTGACTCTCTCTGTTCCCTCTGATTAAATCACTCACCTGCAATACTACAGTGGCAAAAGATCTGTGCATACTGGGGGTGGGGTGGTGGGTGGGTACATTCTGACAATAAAGGTATGTTAGCCCAAGACCCAGCCATTTCATACAATCTGTTCTACAACATAACAAGCTGACACCTATCTAGGAACTGTGAACATGATGTTTTACATTTGTGCATGCAATATTACTTTAATTATCCTTGTCACATACTTGATTTGTTTTGCAAATTTCTGTGACAGTCTGATTGACTATTCAACTTCATTACACACACACACTCACAATCCCTCACACACCCACACACACACACACAAAAAAACCTTCTAACACACGCACATAGACACACAGACACAAACAGACATACACAGACAAACACACAGAGGCACATACGCATACACATGCACACGCACACGCACACGCACACACACACACACACACACACACATTCACACCCACACACACACAAACAAACAGGCACACCCAGACAAACACACAAGCACACACCCACCCTTGCACTCACACTCACACACACACACACAAACAGAGACACACACACACAGATACACACACAGAGGAACCCTGAGTTGAGATAAGAGGAAATGGAGAGAATGTGAGCTGATTTCTGTGAGGCATGAAATCATGGAAATTACAGGGGATGGGAGAGGACAGGGAGAGGAGGAGGAGATTCATGATGAGACGGAGAGAGAGAGACAGAAGGAGAAAGAGAGGGAGAGAAAGGGAGAGAGAGATAAAGTTCTCGTTGAGAGAGAGAGAGAGAGAGAGAGAGAGAGAGAGAGAGAGAGAGAGATGAAGTTCCTGTTGAGAGTGAAAGATGGTGATAGAGAAAGCTGGGGTGTTTGAGATGGACGGCTTCTGACTGACTGCTGTTCTCTCCTCTCCCAAAGGTACCCTCACCCCAGCTTACCCCTCCAGTGCACACGTTCATTTTGTGCAATTCTTGAAGTGTGCATGTGTGTGTGTGTGTGTGTGTGTGTGTGTGTGTGTGTGTGTATTCATGCGTGCACATTTTTGTAGTTATTTGTGTATGTGTGAGAGAGAGACAGTGTACACACACACACACACACACAGATGAGACAGGTGAGACATACATGTACACACACACACACACACAGATGAGACAGGTGAGACACACACACACACACACAGATGTCCATAGTCCCTGGCTTCAGTGTTGTGCATGAACACGTTCAAAAGAGCACGTTCACTGAACAAGTAACATTTTTCTGTGAAGGGTGAATGAAGTTTCAATTGAAAAACGTAAAGCTCTATTTTAGCCTACAGTACATGAGATTTTGAATCCTACCTACAAAAACATCAGCGCTCTGAAGTTAACACCCTTTGGCATTGTTGACAATGCTCCTTTGATAATGAAAAATATAGGCCTAAAAAAATAAAGCATTTATTAAACGTTTTGTATCTTTTCTAGACATATAGTAGGCAAAAAATCTAAATAAATAAATTAAAAAAAATATATATATTTGATTAAGTGATTAAGTATCCTAATCACCTTTGTTTGAAGGGTAGTATTTTTGGTAAGTGAGCAGTCAGATATCATACAAATCTCCCTCATGACCATTCCCAGAACATACAAATCAACACCTTGCACTGAAAGTTTAGCAACACTAAAATATATTTATTACACTTTTAATTTGTGAACATAACTGTTTTTCAACATTTAAAGTGTTTAGTAGTGTGTTTAGTTATATGAAGCCAATTCCTTCAAGCATTAAAGTATTCCATTCTCATCCTTCAGAGGCAGCTAACCCTCCACTGTAACATGGGTGAGCGCCTGTTCCTATCATTGAGCAGAGATAGAGGATGACTCAATTTCACCACTCTGACTGACAACTGTGATGGAATTATAAAGATCTCATTAAGATCCGTGTCTGTACACGTAACTAATTCACCCTCACTGTGCTCAGACGTGCTGGAGGAGAAGGCTTGCATACAGAGAGGTCCTTGCCAGCACCAAACATGTGTGCGCGGAATGGTGATGGGCAGCTGGCCATGGCTGCGCCTGTGTAAAAATCTGCAGAGCAGTGTGGTTCTCTCTGGCCTGCAGTGAACCGGGGGCCACCCAGGGGTGACCGTCATGGTGCCTGAATCGATGGCGATTAAGTCGAGCGCTTTTGGGGCGGCGGGGAAATCTCACAGCGCACATGTCAATGGACACCAAAACACACACACACACACACACACACACACATGGACACACACACAAACACACACACACACACACACACACACATGGACACACACACACACACACACACACACACACACACACACACACACACAGAGAAAACACACACACACACACACACACACACACACACACACACACACACACACACATGGACACACACACACACACACACACACACACATGGACACACACACACACACACACACATGGACACACACACACACACACACACACACAAACACACACACAAACATACACACATACAGACAAACACACTTATCCAGTTGGGTTCTAGATTTTGTATGAGTATGTAAAAATGTTAACGCTCATAAGTACACAGCACTGGTAGCATGAGAATTATAACAGCATACAATCCATTTACAGAGAGAGACAGTGACAGCAAAAATGCCTCTAAGAACAAGACAACAGAAATAGATAGATAGATAGATAGATAGATAGATAGATAGATAGATAGATACATAGAGAGAACAAGAGAGAGAGAGAGAGAAAAAAGATGCTCTCAGGCTGTCAACATAGTCTTTCTTCCTTTATGATTGATTGTCATACACACTCACATGGGAAAACATACAATATCACACTTTCACATGCTTGTATGCGTGTAATGCATCTATGTTCACGTGTGTTTTTAAAACCTCTTTCACTGTCAGAGGCATGCCGTTGTTTCAGGTCTGGTTCAGATCTGGGACTCATCTGACGCATGCACGATATATCTGGGCCACATCAGGGCCAGAACTGCGCCTTAACTGGTCCAGCAGCATCCCAGAGCCACCCTCACTGCCTGGCCTACCTGGGGCGCCACAAATGAGCTATTTGCCACCACATACGTTTCCAGCAGGTAAGGGTAATTGGTTGGCTGATTGCGCCACGCGGCGTGCCACAGGGTGCTGTAGCCACGGGAACAGCTCCGCTGGAGTGCCGGAACAACAATATCTTCTGCTCCAATGTGTTCAGAAGCAGAGTTACTTTCCCCCCCTAAAGGTGTGACGGATCTTTTCTATGCATTTCATTAACACACTATCATACACTTCATACCATGCTACTCACAAAAATAAAATGCTATTTTTTTTTAATCATTATTATTTCTCATCTATATGTCTGGTAAGTAGACAGTGCCTAAGGCTGAAACAGTCTGATTCATGTACGTGTGTGTGTGTGTGTGTGTGTGTGTGTGTGTGTGTGTGTGTGTGTGTGTGTGGAGCATACTAGCCACAAAGATCTGCTACAGTCACTGTTTCCTTAGCCCATGGAAGTGTTTCTGAACATCTGTTCCATATAATATCATGGTATTACAACACATTTATCACAAAGTATGTACCATTTGAGGATTATTTTTAACCTCAATTCTGTCTTTAGAACTAATAAAAACATGTAATCAAACTGTACACATTACTAGAGGGACAGGTGATTTGACCTTTAACGTATGTGCCAGACACCATCAGATTCCCTTATCAGTGCATTTTAGAGCATCGGATAGGTTTTATAGATACTGCGATGGTATCATGCTTGTAATCTCAGCCCTTTTGCTTGGGTTTGCACTGACCTCGTCTGTGACCCCACGAGATCTCACCCAAGAATAGCTTAGTGTGGTGTTGGGTGGCCTGATTTACTGTTGTCTCCAAACTCGAGGGAAAAGTGGGAGGTGGGATATCGACCCCGTACCCACATGTTTCTATTCACAAGCTTCAATTTACAATTTACAGTTCCAGACTGCAGATATGATCTCCAATAACGGACTTAAATAACACTTTGCTAAGGGGATCCTGCAATCAAGCGAGAGCCGGGGAAGATTCACCTTAAGCTGACAGCAGAGATAACCTAAGTGCCAGCAGGATGAAATGCTGTGGAGTACTAGCAAACACAAATGATACTGCAGTAGAAACAGACATGGACTAGCTAACGCTTGCACATGTATAACATACTAGCCCATAGTATATATATATATACTGTATAGTATATATATATATATATATATATATATACATAGTATGTATATATACATATATTATGGGCTAATACATTTTACACTAACTGACTTTACTTTAGTACACGCATTATATATATATAATAAATACTATATAATTAGTGCATCAATGTCAGTACTATGGAAACGACTGAAAAATGTCACGTGTTTGACAATAAAGTATCTATCTATCTATCTGTCTGTCTGTCTGTCTGTCTGTCTATCTATCTATCTATCTATCTATCTATCTATCTATCTATCTATTTATCCTCGTGTAGGGGCATATTGTTAGGACTTAGTAACCCTAGACCTTAACCTGTAACAACAGTTATACTGTATATATTTTGTAACATTTGCAACAACATGGTTTCCAAAATCAGACTACAAAGGACACAGTGAATGAAACACAACTCCAGCGAGCTCCTGAGAGCCGTGGGCTTGAGATGGCGAGAGAGCCAGAGCCCTGGCAGGCTGCGGAGGGAGGGTGGATCTGAGCGAGCGAGAGGAGCGAGGAAAGCAGGCCAGCGGCCTGACAGAGCTGTGCCGCGCTGCACCACACCTCCCCAGAGAGAGGCTGTCAGGGGGCGCACAGCGCAGCAGCTAATGGCTTTGGACCAACCTCAGCAGAGAGGAGGAGGTGACCCAGGCTGGGTCAGACAGACCCTGGGCTGTGCAGTGCTGAGCAGTGCTGCTGGCTGGGGTTGGGTGGCTGGGCGAAAGAGAGAGTGTGTGTGTGTGTGTGTGTGTGTGTGTGTGTGTGTGTGTGTGTGTGTGTGTGTGTGTATGTGTGACTGGGGCTTTGGAGCAGGATGCGGCCAGGTTGGGTCAATGTAGGACACTTAACACCTGACAGATGGCTGGACCCTAAGCACAGAACTGTGGTTTCAAGAAGCCTTCAAAATGAGATTCTGACACATGACACACACATTTCAGTGCTGAGTGCTCACTACAGGGCTATACACACCAATGGATTCAGCCTCTAGAACTGTGACGTGAGAACGGCTCATATAATTCATATAATTTGTGAAAAAAAGTGTTGTATGGCATCCTAAATTACAGTTATAGTGTACACACACACACACACACACACACACACACACACACACACACACTCTAAATACTTACAATAATTGACTCACATGCACAAATGTGACCAGGCATGGCAAAAGCAGGCTCAAGTCGCAGAGACGCAAGTCATCGAAAAACGACTTTTTTTTTTTTTTTCAAAATTAGTGATTTTCGTTTTTTTGCAGAATGTGCAAGTTGAAGTCCTAAAGAAGCAATTCCATGTTTCAGATAACAGCATTGGTTGCTTTAAAAGTGTATATTTTGTCTTTGAAAATGGTTAAGTTTCAGGAAGTAAACCAGCGTTTGAATTGGGCGTGACTATTAGTGTTCTTTTGTTCTGTCTGCTAATCGGCTGTATGCTAGAAGTAACCTCATGGTTACTTACTGAACCAGCATGCTGTTTGTTTACAATTGAAATGGAGATGGACAAAGCACAGCGGATTGCAGATGAGCTAAATCTGATGATGAAGGCGACTGCATTACATTGGAGAACATCCCTAATCTAGAGCTGAACTTAGCCGAAGATAATTACAACGAGGAAGAATCTCTCGGGCTGGCAGCAGAGGAGCTAGATCGTAAGATTTCAGATGCTATTTCCACAGTTACATGGATAAAGTCAGTGTGTTAGACACTTTATCCATTGCTACTAGCTAACGTAGGCCTACTGTCGTTAGCTATTGGCAGAGTTGGAAAAAGTACGAAAATATTGTACTCAAGTAAAAGTACCAATACCTTGATGAAATATTACTCAAGTACAAGTTAAAATACCGATCTGAAAATGTACTCAAGTAAAAGTAAAAAGTAGTTCATTTAAAATGTACTTTTAAGTAAAAGTTACTTAGTTAGTTTTTTTTTTGGGGGTACCAGAACAACCAGTTTTACCAAAGACTTTCTAATGAGGAGATACAGCACTCAAAAAAAAAATCCTCCATAGTAATGCATGGGGTTAGTTTTTAACGCCAATATGGCAGTTGTCTACACATCATATGTCTACACATATCACAACCCTTCCGCAGCAAAACGTCGACATGTGAATACATTGAGCCAATCATGTGGTGTGTTGTAAAATACATTGAGTCAATCATGTGGTGTGCTGTGAAGACATCGTGCCAATCATCTATTGTGATCTCGCTGCTGGAGCAAGATTGGTGTTGTGAAGCCCTACGCACACGCATTTCTGCTGAAATAGATGCACGATAAGTGCCCAAAAAGTGTTGCAATATGGCCGCCGAGTGGAGGTACTTGCCTGAAAAGGACGTTGAGAAATGGAGATCTATGTGAAAAATCACCGGAGTTCTCCTTTAAGTTTGAGCAGTAGTTGATTTTCAAAGTTAGCTAAAAAGCCCCTCACAGGCAGCTGAGGCAGGCAGGCCAATATTGAGTTGCAGAGAGTTTTTTTTATATTTGGAAACGAGCAGAAGGTTCAGCAGATTAAAGGGCATTGTACTGGGGGGGAAAGTGGGAAGTATAGGGCCCCAATGGAGGAGAGGGCCCGTGAAAAGTGGAATACAGGGGGCACAACATTTTCACCAGGCATTAGTAATAACTCAGGTAATCCACACATAAAAAAATCCAAACAACTCCATAAGTAGAGTCATGTAATGAAGTGGAATAACAAAGGGGGAAAAAGAAAATTGCACTAAGGCAAGGAAAGGGAAGGAACGAGCTGGAATCTGTATAGAGAGTAGTTATCCTTTCTATCTGTGCAAATTAATATAAGCTTGGTTAGTAGCCTACATATTGATGGGCTATAAAAAGGTTTTTCATTATCAAGGTGTCACACAAGAAACATTTCATGATGGATAAAAGCAAAAAGCTCTCCCAAGACCTTTGCAACCTTATTGTTGCAAAACATATCAATGGAACTGGTTACATATGCATTTCAAAACATCAGAATCTTCCAGTAAGCAGCATGGGAGCCATTATCTGCAAGTGGAAGAAACATCACTGCATCATCAACCAGCCATGCACAGGATCTCCTCGCAATATTTCTGACCAGGGAGTCAGAAGGATAGTCAATTCCAAGAGCCAAGGACCACTCGGAGAAATCTCCAGAAAGACTTGAAGGCAGCCAATTCAATTAAATAGTTCTGGAAGTGACTAAAGATCAGGATTCACAAGAGGGACCCCTGGAATCTGTTTAGAACAATGGGCCAAAATCAGACCTGATACTGCGACCAATAAGTTTTGTCATACAGGAAATGTCTTGAAGCTGTCTTTACAAACAAAGGCTTTTCCACAAAGTATTGAAGAAATTTCAGTAGGCACGTTCAATACTTTTTCCTGTGTCATTCCACTTTAATACACAAAACTCTTATGTTTGGTTTTTTTTATATGTGTGTTAATATAATATGTGGTGAAAATTTCGAATAGACTCACTGGAAGTTTAGGCTAATTACTGAAAAAAAAAAAAAAAAAAAGCGTTCAATACTTATTTCCACCATATATTTATTTTACCTGAATATTTTAACTTCCAAATTAAAAGTCAAAAAGAATGTCAGACGAAATTTAAAGTTTGACTGACTGGATTTTGTATACAAATCATAGTGAAAACTGTGTAAGGTCACTCTCACTCTCCCTTGCTAAAGAGCTAATAGTTTAGTCCGCCTGCACGATTCATAAGGTAGTCTAGGCCTATCTTTTGTTTATTTAGTTGAGCATCGCTAGTAGTGGACCGCTAATTGTTTTGCTGCTGGTGCAATGTCTTTCTCCAAGAAAGCCAAGTCAGGTTACTAAAACAAAGGCCAAAACAGGGAAAAAGAGAGACATCAAAATGAGGGGAAACAACTGCTAATAAACTTCTTTCCAAAGAAAGGTGAGCACAAACGTCAAAACACGAAATCCCATGGTGTTTGCTTAAATATCTCTGCAATCATTAGTGCTAAAATGAACTGAGACAACCGATTGGAACAGCGGAAAATACACTTTCATAGGTTAGGCTAATCTGATGCATTTCATGATCTACCGTCTCCATCACTTTCAGAAAGACTGCATGGCGCCAGCTTGATTCATGTCCTGTTGTAGGCTACATGCTGATCATCATCACTAGGCTGGTGGTTTAGGGCGCGATTTCTTATCTCTCCCTTTCCGTTTTTGTCAGTCTTAACTTTTTTTTTTACTCAAGTAACGGATGAGATTTTTGATGTAGCGAAGTACAATACTTCACTCAAAAAGTAATCAAGTAAAATTTAAAATACTGTAACGATTTGATAGCGACACACACAGTTGTCCAATCAAAAGGTTTATTAGCGGAAGCGGGAATCAGCCAAACACATACACCAAGACACCATTACATAAGAAACACAAGGGAAGTCAATAAAACAAAACACGATACACGAACAGGGTTGTCACATACAATACACCGGGTAAAACACATGAGGTAAAACCTAAAGAAAGACTACACAAGCTAACACATACATGACAAGGAAAACGCAACTACACTAACTAAAACCGACATTACACAAACCAGCATTCACACACATTGCATTCTGGGAGGCTAGCACTCAGTCCAAAAGACACCGACGTTACAATACCGATTTTATAAACTACTTAAAAAATACAAAATGCACAGAAAAACTACTCAATACTAGCCTGGCGGGCCATCCTATATCATTGAAATGTATAGTCTGGAATAGAACCATTCACCTCGTTTAATCCAAGTGGCGGGCAGAGAATTGTCTTTCAAACTGCCTAGGCATGCAATAGGCCAGCGCTACGACCATATCCGTATCCGGTCGGCAAAACGGCAAATACATCCTTCTTCGAAAGGAATGACTTAAGTGCATTGTGTTGCTCAACTTTCAAAGAAAGTCCAACTCCTCCAAAGTTGACGCCAACACCGATTCAAACAACCGCTCTTCGTTCGCCATAGCCACCTTCCTTGTTGTTCACCGTCGCAGGACTGTCGTTATCTTGTTAAGCCCGCCTTAAGACTCTCTAACAAAATAGAGGCTGTGATTGGATGAAGTCCACGGCGTCAGCCAATAGAAATCCCTATGGTTTGATACTAGACGTACAGGCTGAGCAAATTAATTTGCCGCCGCTAGGGTGCGTCTAGATTTCTAGGCTAACTCAATACAGTAACGTGAGTAAATGTATTTCGTTACTTTCTACCTCTGGCTATTGGGACCATAGGCTACTAGCCAAAACCCATTACAATTAGTTTCGGCTTGCATCGTGTGTGCAATCAAATTAACAGGGTTTGCAAACGTGATCTCATGTTTGTTTAGTTCGCATTTTAGACTATTTTATCCATTGCTAAACCTGCTAAATCCATTGCCAACCTGGTGCCTTGCACTGGGTGTTAATTCAAAATAACATGGTTTGCAAACGTGATCTCATGTTTGTTTTAGACTACTTTATCCATTGCTACTAGCTGGTTCTGTAACCCATTACAGATAGTTTTGATGGGTCATTAGCATCATATGATGCACTGCAGGCTCAGATCAGTATCCGTGACAGGGGGGAGGGTTGATCTTAATGTCATGTAAATGAGGACCATTGTGTTCCCCTCCCATGGATTGAGGGAGAAAGTAGTCAAATTGAAAACCCTGATTTCTCAGCTTGTAGCTTTGAGATGTGTATACTTTAAAATGGCTACAACTTATTCAAATATTATCAGATCTCCATGAGTGAGACATCATTGGATAGCCTTGAAACTACACTTTCAGAATCTGTGAATAACTCCAAATGTCTCTGGGGAGACATGTGCCTGGTTTTGCCATGCCTGGTCACAAATGAGCACACACACACTCACTCACTCACACACACATGTGAGGTGTAGACTAATTTTAGGATTGCATTATGCAGTGTGCTATCCCAAAAATGAAATGAAATTAACAGGTTGTGTTCAATACAATAAGCTACAACCGAGATGTAGCTGAAATATAAAGCAGCAGTGTGGTGTTGAAATTTAAGATGAAATTTAAGCTCATGTTATGTTGTTTACGACGTGCTACAGCTGAATATTATCTCTGCACTGTGGAGAGGGCTATCGCAGTTGTGACAGATATGTGAGTGACAGTTGGGAGGAGGCATGCTTGTGCCTTGTGGTGGCTCCTTGGACATGATTGACAAAGCGTCCACTGCGAAACAAGGTGAGTTTGGTGCGGTGGTGCGGTATGGAGCTCGCCACGGCAGGGGTTTCTCTTAGCCAGAGCACAAACAGTAGCATAATGTGGAACGAGGCACCGCACCAGGTGCCAGAGCTGATGACCATACCTGACACTCACCACCAAGATAGGACAGGAGAGGAAGACACGACAAGGAAAAGCAAGAAATGGAGGGAGAGGTAGGAATTCTAAATTCTGTTATCTAACATGACCCTAGCTGACAAAGCCAAACTACATTCTATAGTGTGTCAGGACTCCAGAACAGGAATACAGAGAAAATGTATCATATTGAGGATTAGATTATATATTATGTGTAAGAAATATCAAATATTAAATTGAATGATGCTAAATTCCATAGATGTTTTAGATATCATCCTTCACCAGTTGTGTAGGCAAAAAGGCTTCTGCTGCAAACATAATTTTGCATTGCATGCATAAGATGCCTATTCAATGTGAAAGAAGTCAAATTAAATGCAACAGAACAATATGTAGCATTTAAAACCAAGTAAAAGAACATTGAGTCCGCACACCAGAATCTGCTCCTTAGCGTTTTAATGGTATATGTGTAACGTTTCGGGCCCCAACCCTTCATCAGACATGGATTTAGCATTTAAAACCCCACACATTAACTGTTCTGTATGTGCATTTGAGTAAACATCAGAACATAATGTTCTCTCTTCGGCTGAGTTCTGTCTAGACAACCTGCGTGGCACAACGCGGCATGGCATGGCGTAGCGTGCGGCGGGGGAAGGCCTTTGAGATAATTACGCTGGCAGACAAGAGAGTGCTTCTGAAATAGACTCTTAGCGGGACTCAAGCAGGGATAAATGTTGTCAATCAGCGACCTCGCCGCCAATCTAACGGACTTCTCGGGCTTTTCACGCTCACCTACAATCTGCAGTCGTGTTTTTTTATCTTTCTCTTCTCGTCTTTGTTGACATGGAGTGGCACAAGAAGCACGGCAGTGCACTGCTCACCCTAATCTCTAAAAGGCAGAAGATGCTCATTTGCTCGAGTGCCTTTCAGAAAGGAGACTCTAATGGCCCTCTTGTTCTTTTCCTTGATTTATATGATAAACAAAAAAAGTATTTGGGAAAAAGAGCTTTTGTCTTTTTACTCAGTATGTGCAGAGACAACAACAGTGACTTAGCACATGTGCAGCATCAGGGTAATCAGGTCAGTGCACCTTGTGCCTGGTGACTAGTGCCTACAGTATCGACTAGTGATTTCAATAGTTGACTAACACACACAAACACACACAACACACACACACACACACACACACACACACACACATACACACATACACACAAACACACAAACACACACACACACACACCCATAGATGGTGCATCTTTTTTAGGCATACTTTCAGACTAGCTGGATCATTAGCAGTGGCGTGACAGCAAAAAAACGTCCCACATACTCGACGCACCCGACTGGTAGCGCGACAATGTGACGTCACAGAAGCACCGTAACCATTTATACTTGCGCGTGGTGGTCGCGACACTAGTTGCAATATTCTCCTGAACAGAGGTGTCGCTGTTGTGAAAAGATTAACACTAACTACGTTACACAGCAGAAGAAGCTGCAGTAAGAAACACTAGTAGCTAGCCTCTGTGATGGCACTTCAGACTTTGGTTGCTACTGGACATATAGATAGATACTTTAGTCATCCCAAGAGAAATTGTAATAATTTAAACAGTTTAGTTAGCTGGCTAACTAGCTAGCAGCTGGCTGAGTTTGTGTAATTTCCTGAAGTGGAAAGAGATTTTGTTCAGGCCTTAATAGATATCCTTTGTTTGAAAATAAATCGTTTCTATTCTTTCCTCTTAATTCCATGTGTTGCAACTCTCGCTGGTAACTTTGTTAACTTATCCAGCAAACTATTAAAAATTCACTGCAACTCTCGCTTGCCCTCGAACTAATCCATCTTCCTGTTTCCGCTTTGTCGCGCTCGTCTGAAAAAAAATTAGTGGTGCGCTACCTCGCGCTACCTGGCTAAAATCCTGACGCGCCAGCAAGATCTACGTCATTTTGACGTCACATTGTCACGCTACCGGTCGGGTGTGTCGAGTATGTAGAAGCCCTTAGAGTGAGGTGAGCGTACAGAGAGCACTCTAGAGAGAAGGAGGAGAGTGATCCGCATTCCGCGGCCTGAACTGGACTCGACTTACCTCTCTCGCAGGTCCGCGCCCAGTAGCCGGTGCCGGTGCAGTCGCAGATGAAGCGGTTCCAGCCCTCCTTGCACACGCCCTTGTTCTTGCACGGGTAGCTTTCGCACTGCTTGCCCGAGAGCCGGTTGCACGTGGGCTTGATGCCGGCGCCGTTCTGGTTCTCGGCGATCTGCCGGATGTCCTTGCTGCGGCCGTCGATGAACAGGTCGCGGATGCAGCCCACGTAGCCGTAGTTGAGCATGGCGGTCCACAGCTCCGTGGGCAGGACGAGGCCAGCGCGGCTCTCCGGGAGACCCCCCAGGTACATCTCGCCCTCCAGGTCAAGGATCTCGCTCTCTCCACTGGCCGTGAAGGGGGTGCGGCGGCTGTTCACCGATATGGTTCCTACCCCCAAAACAAACACACATGTGCAATTACAAGTCTGCAAAGTCACCCGTGTTTTATTCTCCCTCAGGGCCATATATCAACAAATGTCCTAGAAGGGGCCCTAAAAGAATCAGCAACAAAATAAATGTATGCAATGACTTTGACTACACAGTTACATCGATGTAATACTGTATATACCCTGTGACACTCCAAATATGGGACACAGATCGTTGTCGCTTTGGACAAAGGTGTCTGCCAAATCCCATAACCATAACCATAACCATAACAAAAAGGTGCTATTATGCGGATCCGAAAGTCTCAGCAACACGTGAGAAATCAACTCCAAACAGAACCCTTAAAAATGGATTGTTCTAGATCTTTCGGCATACTGTGAGGATGAAGCTCTGACAATCTTTTTGTTCTAATATCATTTAAATTGTATGCAATTTTATGTTACACTGTTATATCCTTGAAGATTAGATCGAAATGAAGTCGGAGGTTTAATCATGGACAGTCTACGACATGGCTGAGGACAAGCCCAACTCAGAACTCATACTGGATATTGATCAGTTGAGGGCGACGACTAGACTACATCCCACAGAGCATGATTACGTGACGAGTTTACATTCCGGGCATGAGGGCCCGGTCCAGACGGCTCATTCAGTCAGGACGTGACAACGGGAAGGGGGGGGGGGTGTTCTCTGGCGTGAAGCTCTGTTTGATCGGACCAGTGATTTATGGTAGTGTCAGGGCCAGCGGAGGGTTTGTGACGGCTGGTGGAGGGTTGTGGGGCTCCAGAGGCCTTTTGGCAATGCGGTGCCCCCTTTAAAAAGCATCAGTGTTCGGAGGGAAGACTGAGTTAATGCTTTCTCTTGGAGAGGAGCTCTCAGACGACTCCAGAGAGGGGGGAAGATAAGACACAGACAGACAGGGAGAGACAGAAAGATTTAAAGAGCAGGCAAGAACAAGAGATTGGGCTGTGTGTGTGTGTGTGTGTGTGTGTGTGTGTGTGTGCGTGTGTGTGCGTGTGTGTGTGTGTGTGTGTGTGTGTGTGTGTGTGTGCGCAGAGAGTGTGTGTGTGTGTGTGTGTGTGTGTGTGTATGTGTGTGTGATAGAGAGTGTGTGTGTGTGTGTGTACATGTGAAAATGTGCTTGTGGGTTGTGTCTGTCTTTCTGTGCATCTATGTGTGTACTGTGCATATGTGTGTGTATATGCATGTGTGTTTTGTGTGTGAGAGAGAGAGAGAGAGAGAGAGAAAGAGAAAGAGAGAGAGAACACACTGTCTATTATGTATCTTAACCTGCATGTCTACAGACAGCCCAGAGCCTCTGTGGATTACACTAAGAGTTTACACCCTGATATACTGCTTATAGCTTACAGGTCCAGGGTCTGCAGTTGCAGCCTCTACGCACACACACATGTCAAGCAGCAACCCTGGGAAGCAGCCCTGGGATCAGAGATCAATAGGAATAATCTGGCTAGAAATGACACCCGCTCTGTCACCTCCACGCTGTTGTCTACAGGTCTGCATTATTAATGTCCCCCACGGTCCCCAAGTGCAGCCGGGCAATATGAAGTGACACAGAGTGTGTGCGAGAGGATCAATTCGCCAAAGTACAGGAACTCAAGGGCAACGCCGGAATCACAAACAACACAAGGGCAAATTAAGAGTTTACATGAATGACATGTGTGTTTGTATTTGTATTTCATATAGGTGTGTGTGTGCTGAACAGGTATAAGAAATGTATATGAGTGTGTGTGTGTGTGTGTGTGTGTGTGTGTGTGTTGTGCGTGTGTGTGTGTGTGTATGTGTGCGCGTGCGTTCGTGTGTGCTTGCGTGCATGTGAATACCGACATTTTGAAATAGACTGGGTATGCAGGAGTCGCGTGTTAAGAATAAGTTTTGTGTTGTTTGTTTTTTACTGTCTACTGGGCAAAAGTTAAGACATTTTGGGCGAAGCTGTCAAAAGCTGATGTTTTATCTCAGGCTTGCAGCTCCCCCAGTTTTATAAAGCTCCATTTGCATACCTATCTGATTCTTTTACAAAATAAAAGTGTCCACAGCATTTAAAGCCATGACAGCTTTTAACAACATAATTTAATAATGAGGTCATTCTAATTTCACCTCAGTGGAGAAGAGATAAAAAGTGTGGGTGGGCTAAAATTCTCCAAATAATACCAAACGTTGATTAATTTTGTAATAGAAGTTTACTACCACAGTGGGCTAAATGTTAGACATAGCAATAATTCAAAGGTGATATGAAATGAGTGGACAAGTCCAAATGCAGGACGTTTCAAACGCCTTTCATGCAGAAACTGTCCCAATACACCCATTTGGCTATTTATATATGTCACTTTACAAATAAACGGACTTATAAAAGGTGGAATACGGTCCAGAACTAATGGTACTGGTCTACGTAGCAGTGTTGTGCTATGCAGGGACATGACGTTTTTCTCTGGGCAACCCTTAAGTGTCATTCTCCAATGTGCAAGGCAGTTTGACGAACACTGCATGCTAAACAATAAGCTAATGGAGCAAGCTAAAGCATCATCATCCAGTCAATTGAAAACTAATGAAGAGGTTCAAACGTTTTTGGTTAAGTTATGTAGATGATATTGTGAATTTAGAATACCACACTGTTCGTCTGAACAAGGCCTAGGTATCCACCCTACATAAATGGGAGGCATTAATAGGGTCAAAGATCTCATACCTCTTGTGCGATGAGTTGCTTCATTGTGTAAAATGAACACAATTTTATATAACTTTTATATAACGTTTATATAACTCAATAAACAGTTCATCACTAAAAGAAAAAAACTAATGACGAGGGGTAAATACTAATTCTTATATTGTGTTTCGTTAACATATCGGACATGAAATATCACTGACCAGCTCGTCCGTCTCGCTGGATGTCCACGTGGTACCAGGTCCCGTCGTTCACCTTGTTCTGCGTGGCTTTCACCTTGATGGTCCCAGAGCCCATATCCAGCAGCAAGTACAGGCTGCCGTCCAGCAGCTCCACGGCAAAGAAGTCCACCTTGGTGTTCTTCTGGCTGCGCACGTCCTTGGGCTCCTGCGGCTTGCCGTGTGTGAAGAGGATTAGGCCGTTGGGCTCGGTGGTGCGGAAGTCAAAGGAGATGGAGCCCATGCGCTTGGTATTCCACTTGGGCAGGCTGATGTAGGCCTCAGGCGTCTCGAACGAGATGGGGTCCAGGGTGGCCACGTTCTCACACTTGAAGTTGGCATTGCCCTGGATCTTCATCTTGGGGTCAGCAATCCGAGCAAGACGGGAGAGCTCCAGCCGGATGTCATTGTTTTTGTAGACAACCTGTGTAATACAAAACAGTGGTTTTATTTATTACCAGTGGTGTGACACAAAGCATAATATAGTACCATATTATGGTAAATGTTTGCCTGACCTTCTAAGGTGTAACATAAGCATACCATTCTATTTGTTCAGCTGGTTATGCTATATTTTTGGAAGTGTCCTTAATTGGCACAGTTTACATTTTGCATTACTCGACGGTCGCACAGAAAGGTCCTGGTTTCAAACACGAAAGACAATGTACATCTAGTCCCAAGTTTATTTACAACTGCATTCAATTCCTATAGGATATACAGTATACATTGAATGAATTGTGGAGAAAAAAACAAACATTTGCATGTCTCTAAAAACAGAGAGATTAACGTACAGCAGGGTTACTTTATTGGTATCTAGTGGATTCAAACCAAATAGCACAGACATGCATTTCAGATGAAGTATGGGCTATGAAGGACTTGTGGTTTGTAAATGTAAAATTGGTGATTTGTTTGTGGTGCTCTGCTGTAATGCAGAAACACAAATCCAATAATGTAGAGTGTGTCACTTTGTACTTAATGAACCCACAGAAACAGTTTATTCTACTAGCTATAGGACCTCCGTTTATGCCACTGAGGACACGAATGACGTCACACACAGGAGCTGGTGTTGGTGCTGAAGCGTTTCAGTGCTTCAGAGCCACCGTGATAGCTGCTTCATGGGCACACAGTAAGTATCTCGGCCCCTACTCAGTGGACATTCATGACATTCATGTGCCTGGCGGTCTGTAGCTGTGGTCACGACCGGACAAAAGAGAAGAGAGAGATGTGGCCATTAGGACAGGGGCGCTGCTGCTGCTCAGGCAGGCTCCTCTTCAGCTCATTACAGAGTCTGACGTCATGTGTCTCGCCCCGACGCCCACCCGCCCGCCCGTCGCCGGACAAGGCACACTGCCCATTCACACATTCGGCCCAAGTGCCTGTGGCGCAGTGCTGAGATGAAGATGAAACGCACACGGCCAAAAATAAACATTCATCAAAGTACTGTTTAGTGAGACTAAAAAGGCCAATCTCTCTCTCTCTCTCTCGGTGTGTGTGTTTGTGTGTGTGCACACGTGTATGTGTGCATGTGTTAAAGAGAGAGAGAGAGAGAGAGTGTACAGTGCTAGAAAACTGAAATGTATGCTCGCAAATGGTTGGAAGCAAAGCAAAACTAAATTGTCCTTCAGATGTGTGTGTAGTGGCTTGGTATTGTCGCTGTTGTGGTGGTTATTGTTGTGGCTGTTTGGAGACACAGCTGTCAACAGAGAGATTTTCCTGCTCTGAGATTACTGATAATCCTGAAAGACTTGACAGCAAATCAGCACGTGTTGCAGGTGCCCAGGGGAAGAGTGCTGGACTGGGAGATTGCCTCGACCCATCTCCTGCGGAGCCCCGTGTTGTGAAACGGACTCACTCACTCTCTCTCTCTCCCCCTCTCTTCCCCTCTCTCTCTCTCTCTATCTCACTCTCTCTCTCCCCTCTCTCTTTTTTTTCTCTCTCCACAGGCTTTATCACTGAGATCATAAATACCAGCCTCCCCCCGTGGAGAACTGAGGCTAAAACAAAAAGGCGTGAGCATGACAAGGAGGCAACAACGAAGGAAGGCTGGGGGATGCTAGATGCTATTTTATTCACCTAACTGCTTTCTAACTGGTTTAATTGAGACTAAGTCCACTTAGGTTCACAGTCCTTACAAAGACAATATATCACCGGGTGACTTTGACAAATACTTTTGTCTCTCTGTTTACAGAGATCATTAAAGATGCAGTCAGCGATTGTGCATGACGTCGGGTTTGTTTGTGTTTATGTTTATATTTCAATTTCTTAGCAGACACTTTTGTCCAAAACAACAACGTGCATTATATTTTAATCAAGGCCCAAATGAAACACACCAGAGAGGTAGCTCACCGCTCCCTTCAGTATTCCCAGAGAAACTCTACACAATGGTTTTTTTTTGTTTGGGGGACAGGCTGCCCACTTTGGTTGTTTCCAGTTTTCGGAGCCTGGGCTGCTTTTTTACAGTGTACAGAATGGACATTGGAAAGGTTCACTAAATGTGACAAAAAATGTTATGGGCTTGGAATTGCGTAAGATCGCTGACTTTACCTTTAAGATAGCTCGGGCTTAATTTAGAAGATTTTACCAAAGTCTACATTATGTACATTATGATCCTGTCAGTGTAAGTCCACCTTATGTAGTTTTGACAGTTGTTTCCCGTTGATAGCGCTGGCAAAATAGTAAAGCAAAATGCAAACATTCATGATTTCTGCATTGTCTGCTTGTGTTGAATGATAATGCTCCTCCCAACAAACGGCATATCTACATGTACAGTCTACTTTCCCTTCATCAAGTCCTTTTGCCAAATCATTACCATATTTATATATGACTGTGCACTCAAAACATTTTAACAGAATTCGCTTCCTTGAAAAGGAAAGCTGTTAATCATCAGTGTGCTTTTAGTTTTAACTTGAGAAAATACTTGAATATTGAAATCCAATGCCAAATTACCATTTAAAGCAACACAATGCAGTTATTTTACCTTAAGATAACAGCTCCAAACTCATTCTGATACTACACTGACGCATACTACGGAGATTGGAGTCTCTGACATTGCCAGTGTGTACCTGGAATGCTTCATATTGCACTATGTAACGTTATTGATTGGGTAGGATCAAGACTGTTAGTCGTTTTTTTAGCTGGATACTGTCTTATGGTGTTGAATATTGACATCAAAGAGCATAGATATCAATTCTTCCATTGTGTTCCTTTAACAAACAATAACTGCCCCCCCAACAATTGCACTGGAAGTAATTCTGAGAAGAAATAGATCACAGGAAGTGGGTATTTGCCATTCATCATAGTACTGGAGACATACGCTATCCAGCAATGACCCAGTGAGTCAACACATCTGACGTGAGAAAATAACGTAGCTGTCATCCGACGCAGCCTCACTAGACATCTGCTGGTTGTCACCAGAGGCGACAGAGTGACCTTGAGGAATTTACAAGGCTGGAAATCACCAGCCGCTGATTAGACAATGATGGCTATTATTTGTTATAACATGGCTGTCTCTTCTCTGGCTCAGACGCTGACCTGATGCATTTTTCATCATCTAAATCAGCTTTCCTCCCCCTTGCCCACAATCTCAACACGTCACCGCCGAGTCCGCGAAGAAACGACTGCCACTGCTCCCTGCGCAAATTGATCCTTTGCAATTTCGCTCATTTGATGCTTTGTCATTTGGAGTGTTGGACTGTCGTGTAAAATGTCAGACTGTGAAACTCATTTGATGAGACAGGCAGGCAGCTCATGAAAATGGCTGAGGCCTAATGGCCGTCTGTGGAGCAGGCTAAAACAACATTGTTTTCGCATTAGCATTAGCGATAGTCAGCAAGCAGCAAAGGCTATCATGAAAACATATTAATGTAAATAGCTGTGTGCTCTCGCATTCCTGATGCATTTCAAATAACCTATGAGAATAACTTCAAACATTTATCATTGTTTATGAGTAGCATTTCATTCATATTTCAGCATTATGACAATACAATACAGCCAGTTGACAAAATGGAATAAAACAGGATGATCAATCAATCCCAGATGCATACACTGAGACAGCCTCCCATCCCCTGTGATAGCAGAAAATGATCAACGGCATCCAGCCTGGATCTGAACCAGATCCGGGGAAGATGCGGGCCACAACTGTACCAGATCCGTTCTTAAATCCGCCCCTATCTGAGCACTGAGGCTGTTCCCGGTTCTGAGACGCCAGTGGCCCATGAAATGGATTCCTGTGTGCGCGTATGCGCGTGTGCGACTGTGCGGATTCAATTCACACACACACACACACACACACACACACACACACACACAGACAGGGCCCAAATCACTCGCATATGAGGCTGGAGGAGAATTTCATCAGACTGTTATCTGCCCGCACAGACCCGGTCTGAAATAAATACCACAGTCAGAGAGACGGAGAGAGAGATGGAGAGAGGGGGAAAAAGAGTACGAGCGAAAGATAGAAAGAAAGGAAGAAAGAAAGAAAGGGAGATGGAGGGGGAGAGGGAGACAGATGGAGAGAGAGAGGGAAAAGAATTTTCCACATAAGCCTTGTCTGTGAGCAAGTATTTCATTCCTCAGGCCATTTAAGTGACATCTCTCCACAATCACACAGGTCCCGTAAAAGCCATCCTTAACACTCCTTTTTAACATGCAGGGCCTTAACCTCTCCCTCTCCAGGCCTCTCGCTCAACAACCTGACTCCCCGAGCAACGGAAAAGAACAGCAGAGCATTAGACTGGGCCGTGAGCTCATGAGAAGCCCCCACAGGACCCCCTCCCCCCTCCCCACTCCCCACTGACTCCATATCCCTGCATCTGACAACACCCAGAGTGCTTCTTCTGCGTACCTGCTAAGGTGACTCGGTCGAGGTGTTGTTTTCCTAAGAGTGCACCCCTCTCTCTCTCTCTCTCTCTCTCTTTCTCCCACGCAGGTCCTCCCACGCGCCACACCGCACCTCGGCATCGGCTCCCGGGTCGGCACAGAGGGGCGTGGAGCTCTGCCTGCTGACACCCCCTATTTATCATCCACACCTCTCTGCTCCGCCCATAAATCTCTGCCCACGGACGCCCACCCACCACTTAGAGGCCGGCGCTGCCCCAGCGCTGCAGAGCTGCCGGGAGACAGGGCCGAGATTGGAACAGATTACCCAGCGGCCGAGGAAGTGGGCAGTGCCAGGTGACGCTGGCCATCAAAGCCAGAATTTCATGGCAGGAGGAGAAGACAGGGCAGTGCAGCACAGCAGCATAGCACTCTATACAGATTCACGTCTTTCATATCACTCCGCAAGTAGTCCGGTCACTTCTTGCTTTCATATCACTCTGAAAGTAGTCCGGTCACTTCTTGCTTTCATATCACTCCGCAAGTAGTCCGGTCACTTTTTGCTTTCATATCACTCCACAAGTAGTCCGGTCACTTCTTGCAATGGAACTTGTGAAATGGAATGGAAAGTGAAAGCAGATGGTTGATCAGCTGTGTTCTAAAGAATGTTTGATTCAAGTTCAGCATGTGTTGTAAGCTATTTGTTTCTCAGCAAAAGCCATGATGAAACTGTAAAAAATAAATGTAGAGTCATATGTGGAGTTTAAGCGGGATAATGTATAGAACGCAGTTCATTATCGGAAAATAAGTCCCTTCAGGACGAAGCAAAACCCCTCTGCTGGCACATCGGGGTCCTGTTTGCCCTGTCTGGACTTGTTTTCCGATAATGACCGGCGTTCCATACATTATCGCTTACATACTCTACGCAGCACTCTAAAGATATAGTCTACATTAAATGTGGGGGAGGTTTGTATAGCATAGATGTATAGTAGACAGGACTTTCCTGTTTGTGATTAACCAATGTTCTGTCATACGTGGAAGAGGGTTAGAAACATTGACATGCCTGTCTCCTCAGATCCTGTATAACTTCTACTGCTGCACCATCGAGAGCATCATGACAAAGTGCATTAATAGCACCATGGCTGACAGGAAAGCCTTGTGGTTAAAACGAGTGGTTAAAACGAGTGGTAAAAACGAGTGGTTAAAACGAGTAGTTAAAACGAGTGGTAAAAACTGCTCAACACATCACTCTGGTCCTGCTCCCTGCCACCACTGACCCTCAGCATACAGTGTCTGCAGCGGGCACACAACATCATCAAGGACCCTACACATCCCAATCATGGACTGTTTTCCCTCCTTCCATCAGGGAGAGCTGTTTCAGAGTCTGGACTCTCTCTCTCTCTCTTTCCCCCTCTCTCTCTCTTCCCCCTCTCTCTCGCTCTCTCTCTCTCTCTCTCTCTCTCTCTCTCTCTCTCTCGCCCACTCCGCCTCAGTTCAACCCTGCTCACAGCTGCGTCCGGCAGTAGACTGAAGAAATGGACCGGTCCACAGAGAGGGCCGCAGGGAGGGGGCGGTTTTGGAAAGGGGGTCGAGAGCGGGACCTCGGAGTGTTGTCAGAACACGGTGACAAATGACACCCCGGCGTTCACGCACGACAGAAAACAAATTGCAGTGGCCCCAGCGCAAGGGAGGAGGTCCGTGTCCAGCCTGGTCAGATCGGCTCTGAGACGCACAAGGGGCAGCCGTCTGCAGTAATTAGAGGGAGTGGACCCCACTTAGCCACGCGCAGAGCCAAACGCTGATTAATGTGCCCCACGCAGAGAGCTGAGCAGGAAAGATGGGGCCACTCTCTTTCTCTGGTGAAAAAAACAACAACTGAATTTCGGCCACAATTTAGACAATTTAGTGTTTTGGGAACAGAGTTTGTAGCAGGCCACTCGATTACAGGATATAGACAACCACATAGGGACACAGAACGGACATAATAAAATAGATTCCCTTCCCAAGTGCTCTCGACGAGACGATGGCACTAAAGTGGCATTCAGTGCCATGGCATAGTGGCATAAAGTGCATCAGGCCAGAACAGGATCAGAGTGGCACTGATTCTAAAGCTATTTTTTTGTTCATATTATTTTTTTTTAAGTATATATTTTTTGGGGTTTTTTATGCCTTTTTTATGCGACAGGAAGTGAGTGGGAGAGAGAGTCGGGGTGGGATCCAGAAAGGACCACAGGCCGGGAATCGAACCCGGGTCGCCGGCGTTCGGTGCAGGTACCCTGGCCAGTTGCGCCAGGGCTGAGGTCCTTTGTTTCATGTTTTTAACACAGTGCTTACTCTGCATGCTGCTGGTAAGAAACCGATCATCAATAAACGGAAATAATATTACCATTAAGTGCTCCAAATGCCTTTTGTATTTGTGAAAAAACCTAATAAATTACAAAATGTGCAATTGTATCATTGAGGTGGAAAATAGATTGGTAGATCATCTAAAATATCCCGAACAGATGGGGAAGTTTGAAAATGGACATCATTCAAAATGACATCAGTCCACAATGAGTATCACATTACAGTACATATCAGAGAAACCTACAAGCCGCTCACGCCTCAGAGAGGATGGGGAGAGGGGAATAGACAGGAGACTAAACGTATAAATGCATGAAACACGGAGGCATTGATCCATATAGTCGGGGCCAGATGTCATTGGCGGAGAGTGGGATTAATGATAGGGGAGTTCTCACATGCACTTCCTCAAAGACCATAAAGGTCAGAGGATTGAGCTGTAGAGTCTCAGTATTTAAACAGCAGCCATCATTGATTTCCTTCTGGTTTATATGGTGTAGTGTTCCCTTAGTTCCACAGGGTGGTGTGTGTGTGTGTGTGTGTGTGTGTGTGTGTGTGTGTGTGTGTGTGTGTGTGTGTGTGAGAGAGAGAGAGAGAGGATGCGGGTACAGTGGTGTGTGCATTTGTGTACATGTTGTTTGCAATCATATGTATGGTATATGCTTACCGCATAAGGGACATATAAAACTCTTCAATAGCAGTCTCTGTGAACATATCTGTGGATGTGTGCAATGTAAACATTCTTCAAGAACCTAATTGTGTTTGTGTTTGTGTTTTGTACAGTATATGTATGTCATTGTGCGACAACGTGCTTGTGTCTGTGGGCCTGCATATGCGTTTGGTGTGAGTGGGTGGGTGTATGTACACAGTGCATGTAGGCAGTCGTGTGAGAGGACCAGCACCAGGACCAGTGTAAACTTCACAGTAGGCAATCGACTGCTTTAGGACGCCCAGTGTCTCCACAGCCGCACTATTAGTCTGTGAGACAGGGCCTCAAAATATGCAAACCGTTACTGAAAAAGTGGCAAAGGCTACCATACCTTTTCTGAAAGCCTGGAATCTCAGCTTTTAAATGTGTGTGTGTGTGTGTGTGTGTGTGTGTGTGTGTTTCATGCCTTTTTCTGAAAGCCTGGAATCTGATGTATGATGTATGATGGCCATCTGACAAGAGTAGCTGTTTTGAGTTATCACACTTAATGTAAACTAAAGTTGAGAAAATAATGTGTATAAATCAATATATTCAATTTATTTAACATGAAGCGGTGTGCTAAGCAGGCTGATTGGCTCCCGTAACAGCACAGCCAGGACTGTTGGTCCAAAGCTACGGGTGGGAACACAGTAGAGATGGTGCCAGACACATTGACACAATTTCAGGACTTTGACTGGGACGGGGAAAGGGCTGTGAGAGGGGAGAGAGGGATGGAGGGAGAGAGGGATGGAATGAAAAAAAGAGAGAGAGAGAGAGAGAGAGAGAGAGAGAGAGAGAGAGAGAGAGAGTACATGAGAGACAAAATAGTGGGCACAGAAAAGAAAGATAGAGGATTGGGTAGAAAATAAAAGAAAGATAGAGGATTGGGTGGGTTTGGACAGTTAGAAAGAGAGAGAGAAAGAGAGAGCGAGAGAATGAGAGGAAGGGAGGCAGAGAGAGATAAAGAGAGAGAGAGCGAAAAAGAAAGAGAGATTGAAAAAGAGAGGGAGAGAGATGAGTGAGTGGGGGATTGTTTCTCAGCTTGGTGCTTTGTACTTTGTCTGCACTGAGGGCACGGAGGGGCGGAGCCACAGACAAAGTGACTGATGCCAGCCGTTCCACTCTGGCATGGGGTTGGCATCCGAGTCCAGCAGGGGGTCTGTCTGCATGCCAGCCAGCTAGTCAGCCTGCTTGTGCCAGACCTGTGTGTGTGTGTGTGTGTGTGTGTGTGTGTGTGTGTGTGCATACATGTGTGTGTGTAAACATGACAGTCAGACTAAAAAAGTGGCAAGCAGCTTTAGACTAGCCCAAAGAGATGACATCATCGGTGTCCGGAAGACATTGTCTAATAAATCACAGGAAGCCTAACAAAGGATTGTTAGCTAAAATAAGAACTTATAATATAATGTGCTTCTGAACATTAGCATTATGAATGGCTCAAAGATTGGTGAGTCAACAACAGACAGTCTTACATTCAAAGGGGCTAATGACCTGTGACAGCCTATGGCCAAGTTAAATGAAATCTTGGCCATATCAAAGAAGACATGATACATCCAGTCATACCATCAAGAGATTATGTATCATGGTAATGTTTACAGTGGATGTAGCACATGTTTTCTTCCCTTCGTAGGCCTACTTGCGGATTCTGGAAGTTAACTTATAAGGTCAAGACCAGACCCAGATCTAGCTACTTATCAGTCCCAGATGTGCTGTTGCATACTATCTAAAACAACATCACAGAAATAATAAAGCATGCTAATATGCCTGCTTCATGCTGCACTAGAAAGGTCAGAAACTCTGATCTAGCCGCAGTGATCATCACTAAACATCTTGGACTCAGCAGGTGCGTGTGTGGAGCGACCATCACCAGAAATTATTATCATCTCAAGAATGGGCATCACATAGGCTACACAATGCCATGAAAACAATAAGAAAAAAGGGGAAATGTGTGAGAGAAAAGGAACACAGGTAGTTTGGCTGACTCAACAACGCTTTTCAAATCTCAACTGACATTGAGAATGGGTCTAAGGACACACTGTAGTGTAGCCTATAGCCAGCAGTGGAATTAAACTTAAATTGGTACATTGAACTCTTACCAAATATCTGTGGGAGTACAGCAAACAAGGTTTTAAATGCAGTTGTTTACTCAATTCCATAGAAAATATACATCCATGACGTTTAACACTGATGCAATGAGCAAAGCCTACAGTAGCTGGCAGCATAACCAGGGTGTGATTTGCTGGGGGGTGATGGTGGGGATCAACCCTTCCTCTGTTTTTTACATCCCTACCTCTGCTGAATGAATTTAATCCTTGGGGGGGTGGGGACAACCCCGTCAATGATTAAAAACCAACTGAAATAACAGGCAGGTTGTGACAAGTTTTTTTTAGACATATAGAGTTTGGGATTGTGGGATTGGGGGAATAGCGGTATCGGCGCTGAATTATTTTGACATGATGTGAAATCTTAATAGATTAGAATCGTTTCATGTTACGTTTTAGGCCTAAATCCTCTGCCATGTTCGCGTGATCGGCCCTTATCCATGGTCCTGAAATTTAATTAGGACATCTCCCACATCGCAGGCTGACGCAGAAAAATAAATGTTTCATGCCTTTGTAGTTTGCATTAAAGAAGAGTGTTCAACTGTTCGAAATGTAATAGGGCCTACCGTTAACTTAAAAAGAATTAGCCCTGTTGATTGCTTGTTTTTTCATGATTAAAAAAAAAACATCCCTTCATGTTTTTTGACAAATCGCACCCTGAGCATAACAACCACTTGTCTCTTGTTGCTGTAAAACACCCATTCCTATTGAAAATGAATGGCAGTCAGTTGCTTTGCTGCTGTCTCTCATAGCTAATGTGACTGACTACTAAATAAGTTGTTTCATCTGCAGATTCTGTGGATTCGTCATGACGTCTTCACAATTAATTAGTCGTCCAATTTCAGCTAAATTAAAGATCAATCTATTTGAGACTTGCCTGCAGGTAGAACCATTCAACACAAATGGCAATTAACAGCTGTTCAAAGAGAAAGGGGCATCTGCCTTGTGCTAGAATAACAAAATGTCATCATTTGCATGGTAAGGCTCTGTGAATCATAACGCCAAACATGAGCCAAGTGACAAAAAGCAAGACCTGTCTAATCCCCTAGCTCTTCCTGTTTGCTGTAATCTATTTAGCTGCTCTCTTTCAAGTGGGTCATTTCTGAAATGCGTAACTCCAACTCAGATGCATAGTTCACACTCCTAAATCTCATTTTTATCATCCCTCTCTTTATTTCTTTCTTCTCCTCTCCTCTCGCTCTGTTCTGTTCTTCCATTTTATTTCTTTCCCGGCAATGGCAAAGTTAATGAAATGATTGACGACAATTGAAAATCTAAATTAAATATGCTTAAAACTATTTTGCGTCTGGGCGAATCTCTGACTGAAGCAGATTTCATTAAGTGTCTGTGTCTGTGTGTGTGTGTGTCTGTGCGTGTGTGTGTGTGTCTGTGCGTGTGTGTCTGTGTCTGTGCGTGTGTCTGTGTCTGTGCGTGTGTGTCTGTGTGCGAGAGAGAGAGAGAGAGAGAGAGAGAGAGAGAGAGAGAGAGAGACAGAAAGAGAGAGAGAGAGAAAGAGAGAGAGGGAGAGAGGAGTGGGCATTGAACAGACATTGATGTCTCCTCTCTCTCCTCTTCAGCTGATAAGCCTTATTAAATGTATTATTCCGGTCCCAAATTTTCCCGCGGTGCCCTTCTCTCCTTGCAGGACTGATACTAGTGTAATAAGCAGTGGAGGTGAAGGAGCGGCAGCCACATGAGCTCCACAGAGGAAAGGCTGATGCACACCTAATCCACTGAATAACTCTGTATGCTGTATTGTGCTGCATTGTACCAACTGAAACGTGTCTGTCCTATCAGCGGAGAACCAGCAGTAGATTTATAACTGGGCCACATTATCTATGCAGACGGTTATGCATTGGGAGAAAACGTCTCTGTGAGAGATACTGTCCACAGTAGAATAACCAAAAATTCTGAATAACAGCTACCCTGCATGAATAACAAAACGGCATGATTGTGTTGCTTCATATACTTGGTAACTTGCTAAGCTGCTAATAATCTTATCAGTGACATTGGAGACGAAAAGTGCATGCATGGATGCTGTTTGTGCAGCTACGGCAGTAATCATATCGGGAACCAAACTACATTTATAGAGTTTCAGTACAGCCTAATGTGACTTAAGTCTTAACACTGGAGAAAACACACCATCGTTTACGTCATTAAGTTAGAGAAGGACATTTATTTACTGTTAGACACAGGCTACAGCCACTTTATGTGAGGCTACAGTGACTTATGTACACTTATGTAACCTACGTTGTGTTAAAGGACTGTGCAGTCCATCCACACACCTGCCCAGACTCGAACCTGTGAACTGGCAGCACTTCGGATTGGGAGGCAGGCATGCTAGCATGGAGGCTAAAACCAATGGGTGCTAGCGTCTGTTGCCAGCAT
>NC_063207.1:4631838-4634338 GCF_017589495.1 Alosa alosa | reverse complement strand
ATTCCATTCAGATCTGTCACAATTTCATGTATTAAGCAATACCCGAGTTGCTCCAGGGAGACTGGTATTAATGGCTGCTATTAATTGACATATGTAAATTGCTTTAGATAATAGTGTCAGCCAAATAAGTAAATAAATAAATAAATGAAATAAGCAAGGTGAGGGAACACAAAGCCTAGGCAGCCTGACTGGCTTCTTTCCTTAGTGGCTCTGTCACTCTTAGGGCTGTGGAGCATGACAAAGCAAACACAGGCCTCAGCAGCAGACTGTGTTTGTACACCTCACCTGGCCTGTGCTACGGAGGTGTCGCTAGGAGACCCCGCATCGCACAACATCAGCGAAACACCTCAGAAAACAGACCGCCATGAAATTACTTACACTGCTCCACTGATCAGTTTCCTCAACATTTTACAAATAAAAATAAATTGTGTGTGTGTGTGTGTGTGCAGAGGTAGATTTGAAGGTCTGGGCCTAACACTCAAGCACTGTATAAGACTGCTAAAGACAGAGAGAAAAAAATGAACAGACAGAGAGAAAAAAACAGAGTTAGCTAGATATAGTGACTGAGTCATAGGAGAGAGAGGCACTAGCTTATAGTAGAAATAGAAACCTATGGGTGAGGTTGTTATAAAAACAAAGGTGTGGAACCCACAGATAGAGAGAAAAAATAGAACTATGAGAGAATGAAGTATTAAAGGTCCCCCACCCCACCCCACCCCATTCACTCTCACTAGAGCAAGAGAGATAGTTATAGTTAGTACATTTTATTTCTTCTTCTGTCTTCAAACAGAATCTATTGTATCTGTTTGTATTATTTTGTGGATTTTAGTAACGAGTAATGCCAATAAAGCTCCAAAATTGAGAGAGAGAGAAAGAGAGCGAGAGAGTGTGTGTGTGTGTGTGTGTGTGTGAGAGAGAGAGAGAGAGAGAGAGAGAGAGAGAGAGAGAGAAAGAGTGGGACTAAATCCATGTCATGTGCTGACAGTGATCTGTACCCGGCTCCTCCAAGTGTAAATCCCACAGAGCCCCAGCTATCCTCAAGTCCATTAATTTCTGGCTGGCCTACGCACAAATACACAAATACACAAATACAGACAGGGCTTAGCTTTGTGCCGAAGCAGCCATTGGAGATTAAGGGCCCAGACACAGAGAGGCCAGAGAGTTTACTATTCAGATGGCCTGTCTGGAGTCTGCTCACACAACTGGTATGCTAATACACACCTACGCAGCTACCAGCTCACAATACCAAAGATGCTAATATAGCTAGACACGGCAATGCAGTGACCAGCCCCCAATACCAAAGATGCTAATATAGCTAGCAAAGATGCTAATACACACTAATCAAGCTATCAGCTCACAATACCAAAGATGCTAATATAGCTAGTAGAGATGCTAATACACACCAATGCAGCTACCACCTTACTACATCTACATGAACATTTCTTCATTTAGCAGGTACTTTTATCCAAAGCGACAACATGAGCGTTAACATTACAACATGTTACAATATGTTACAACAATAACATTCAAGTTACATAGCAAAGGAGACCCTAGGTAATAATACATACCCCATATCAGACAACCAAAGGATGAGAGTGCAGAAGTTTAAGTAGGCCTAATAGTCAAAGTGTAGATGAAGAAGATACTGGTAAAGGGAAGTAGAAGAATGAGAAAAAGGAAGTGCATGTTGGGTGTCTTGGGTTATCAGACGAGTTAAGAGAGGAGGTACTCTCGGAAGAGTTGGGTTTTTAAGGGACACTACTCTTTAAATGACACTACTGTACACATGCCAATTAACAATACAGCTAGCAGGGATCATGTGACACAACTTTGGAGCAAGCAGAGATGCTAAGATAGCTACCAGAGGTATTACTACATACCACTACAGCTACCAGAGGTGCTATTACATCCCAATTCAGCTACCAGAGGTGTAATAACGTACCAATAGAGCTACCAGATGGTAGCATAAAAGACCAATACAGTCTTATGTGTTTTGTAATAGCAAACCTACTTCTCAAGAGATAAATTAATTTTGTGACACAAATTTGAAGTCTTTTGGCATATATGCAATACAAAGACAGAACCAGGAATGACTTAGTAGTCATATCAATTATTTAATTGATTTAACAAAGCAACTTGTTATAAATGTTCTGTAACTTGTGCTGATATTGTTTTTTTTTTTTAAACATTAAAACATCATTTGTAAAGATTCCAATCAGTAATTTTGCCATGAAAACTCTCAAGTTTCTTGTCAAACAAATAATTGCCTTGCATTATCTCATTCTTACATGCAGCATAGGATATGAGCTTAATACAGACATCAGACATCACACACACACACACACACACACACACACAGACACACACACACACACACACACACACACACACACACACACACACACACACCCTCACACTCACAGACATACACAGACACACACACACACACACACACAGACACACACACACAAACACACACACACACACACACACACACACA
>NC_063207.1:4594338-4629338 GCF_017589495.1 Alosa alosa | reverse complement strand
TACAGTATGTGTGTATCCTGGAGAGGAGAGGCCTGTTGCCGCAATTCCCGTTCTGCTTCAGTACTTCGCTCCTCCTTTCTGCAGCTTTCGCTCACTCTGTCTCTTATCTCTCTCACACTCCTTCACTCTCTCTCTCTCTCACTCTCTCTCCCCCTCTCTATTTCTCCCACTTCCTGTCTATCTCTCTTTCACATTCTTTTCTTTCATTTTTGTCTTCTTAATTTCCCTCCCTCTCTCTCTCTCTCACTCTCTCTCCCCCTCTCTATTTCTCCCACTTCCTGTCTCTCTCTCTTTCACATTCTTTTCTTTCATTTTTGTCTTCTTAATTTCCCTCCCTCACTCTCTCTCTTTGCCTCTGTCTCTCCATTTATTTTTCTCACACATTCTTCTCTTTCATTTTTCTCTTTTTTATTTTCCTTTTCTCCATCTCTGTCCCTTTCTTTCTCATTTGTTCATTTCATTTCCTCCCCGTACTTTCTGCCTGTCCCTGCTTTATCCTCTGCAGACACTAGGGTGAAAAATAAACCTGCTGCTGTCTGGATGACCAATGGAAGAGAGACCTGCCACATGCACATGCAGCGGCAGTGTGTAAGCCATGACATAGGATCTGACACTCCTACACACCTATGCACATTGCATTAAACCACACCATATATAACGCACACATACACTAACCACATGCCAGGTACCACATATCACTACCACCACTACCACCGCCATCATAAGCATCAGTATCATCATGTACTGTATTGATGAAATATGCACAGTATAATATGTGAAGAGTTAGGTTCCAAAACGTTATATCTCCATTTTTAAAAACATTAATAAGCCATGTTATTTAATTTGGTATTTCAGTTAATATCAGTAAAGTTGTGTTGTTTTGATTGAGTAATGATAAATCAAATAGCAATACCTGATTACAATTCTACTGAAAGAACTTGGAAAAAAGTAAAAAAATGATTAATGAAAATGCATTAAAATGGAGGATATTGTGTCTTGGAACTCTTCATGTGTAATATAATAATATGGTTAATAATCTGAGCAGAGGATCCATCTTCAAGCCACAATAGTTATTTTCATTCACATCTATTCATTTATCAGACGCTTTAATCCAAAGCAACTTACAAAATGAGGAATAACATTCAGGCTACGATACGAGAGGAGTCATGATGCCCACTACATGGACTTCATCTCCGCTAAAATCTATCCGCATCTTACGATCCTCATCTTCTATCTGCAGTTACACACACATACACACTTCACACATCGTTTTTTTTGGGTGTCCTTCGTCTTGTGACCTTCAAAAGTCCCAACTCTGCCTGGCCTAACCCTCCCTCTCCACTCGCGTTGCCTTCAAACTCATTAATCATTATTATCTCCGTTCATCAAACAATTACACTTACATTAGCCGCATTACTGGTTATGAAAAATTGCATTTCTCTGGGGACACTGTTGCTTGCCTGCTCCAGAACCCCTTATTGAAGTGCCTGTGTGAGCTACCCTAATAAAATGCCTGGAATCTGCTTTAGAATTAGTCAGAGAGGGAGAGGGAGAGAGAGAGAGCGAGAGAGAGAGAGAATAATCCCCAAGATATTAAAAAGGTAAGTAAAACTCAAATGGCGATTCTGTTTGAAAATCCTGTCCAATCACGAATATCCAGTTAACAAGGCAAGCCCAATTGTAATATGAAAGAATGATTTAAAAGAAAAATATGCATTAGTAAAAGGCAAAAAGCCTCACAGTTAAATGGACTGCAGGAACTGCAATTGACAGATGAATGGCAAAATCTGGTTAATTTATGTGACTGACTTAAGTGAACGTGCAAGTTACAGTAACTAATACATACATAAACATAAGTATATATGTACATGTAACATCGTCTCCTGCCTTCACCCCAGAGAGTGGCAGTGTGGAGTCTGAATTATGCTGAGTGGGGTGTGCTGTGCTTGCTTGCTTGCTGAATGGGCTGCAGACAGGTTAAGCCACAGGCTCAGGTTTGAGCCGTTGGAGAAGGGCTGCCAACGAATCCGCAGGGGTCTGTGGTCGTGCACCAGGTGAGCAGGAGAGGAATCACACACTGGACCATCTGTCTGAACTGGTCCCACGCAAAGAGGAGAATAAAAAAAGAAATCTGCACTCTCATACTCCATGTACACCTGTTTTAGTGTCCCTGTGTGTGTGTGTGTGTGTGTGTGTGTGTGTGCATGTGTGTGTGTGTGTGTGTGTGTGTGTGTGTGTGTGCACTCTCATACTCCATATTCACACACGTACACCTGTTTTAGTGTCCCTGTGTGTGTGTGTGTGTGTGTGTGTGTGTGCATGATGTGCTATCTCTTTATTCCATGATGTGCTATCTCTTTACTCCTGGGAGCAGAATAAATTGTGTGAATGAAATATGCATTGTCAAGAGTCCAAAACTACTGCAGCGAGAAATGCCCTCCCTCATACACAAGACAAGAGACAAGACAAACTCCAGTGTCTGAGATGCACAATAGCCACTGATTTAACTCTACATCACATCACATCAAAGGAGAGGGCTTATGTTTTACTGGCCCAGTAAGGAGTAGAGAGCTTCATAAAAAACGTTATTTTGCATGTACTGAGCTCGGAGGATTTGAATAAGAAAGTGTGACCACAATACAATACACAATATCATACAGAGATCCACTTTTGTTATTTTCTCCCTCTCTCTCTCTCTCTCTCTCTCTCTGGCTCTCAAGCCCATACTCTATATCTCTCTGTTTCTCTCTGCAAGCCCATACAAAAAATGCATTCTCTGATCACTCTCACACAAACTAAGCAGCACACAGGCATGCTTTCATACACATACACACACACACTCTCTCTTTCTTCCATTTTTGCATGAAATACTGCAGGTTTTGCGGCGGGAGCGCCTTTCCTTCTGCAATCCAGTGGAGGCAATTTCATGGCCAGTTAATTTGAATTTCACAACTCTTTTTGATCTCTGGCATTAGCACTATTTCATTAATTCCCCTCCATTTTCAATTACAGGTATGACTGAGGCAAAGAGCAGCAGGGCGCTGGATGGGTCTGAAGCAGAGAATAAAATCATTAAATCCTTACCAGGCAAGCCAAAACACATTTAACACATTTCCCTCCCTATTCAGTAATACAGGACTAAACGAAGGAGCGCTGAACTGCAGAAGGCCGCTTCACCATTTTATTTTGCTCTTGTCCAATGACTGTTTTTATACCAAAGTGTCCTTGATGAGGAGAAATGGTAAGCTTCCTGTGTTATAAAGGCCTTTTCAGAATGCACAATTATTTTGCTATTTACAAATTCAAACCTTTGGCAAAATCTTCTACAGTGAACAATACATTTTTCGAACATACTGTATTTATATACAGCATTGAAGAAAGAGCAATGCAAGAAACAGAGAGAGAGAGAGAGTGTGTGTGTGTGTGTGTGTGTGTGTGTGTGTGTGTGTGTGTGTGTGTGTGTGTGTGTGTGTGTGTGAATGCAGCTTTGATTGTGTTGTCTGAAAATGTCCAGAGCTGTGTCTGAAATCCAATGCCAGACAGACACAGCACATCTCCTCCCCGGCAGCCTGAGCTGGGTGCCTCCCTCTGCCACAGTGATTTGCTGTAATGGCAGCCAGTGTTTGGTATAATTCCCAAAAATACGGATCTGAGGCAGAGAGAGAGACAGAGCAAGAGAAAAATAGAGAGATAGAGAGAGAGAGAGAGAGAGAGAGAGAGAGAAAGAGAGAGAAAGAGAGGGGGGGCAAGTTTCAAAGGATGGGGGGTTCTGGCGTCTGGCGAGCACACAGCAGCCTACAGAGCGTCATTTCGGGGCTGTGGAGAGGTGAGGTGGTCGGGATGTGCGGCGAAATGAGGGGTGATGAGCCGAGAAGAAAGGAAACGAGTCCGACCAATGAGCCGCGGGCCTGATAACTATCAGCAATTTCAGCAGACATTTGTTAGTTGTCACGGCCAATGCAGAGCTGGCTTGTAGCGGTGTCAGGGTGAACAACGCACTTCCTGATTGGCCGATGAGATGGGAAGACAGTCAGCCATTTTGATTGCCGCCGCTGGTTTCTATCTCAAAAAGCACATAGCGAGAGAGCCAAAGCCATGTTCCCATAATTCCGCCTGTGTGGGGCTAATCACAACATGCCCTCTGAGCAAATTACAGATGCACTCTCAAAACCACAACATGATACACAGGAGTGCTCCAGCAATGGATGGTTTTCAAGCTGAATATATAAAAGGCCGCAAAGATAGCAGACTTTCATTTCACTGCAGCACATTATCCATCATAGAAATAAAAAAACAGTCAAACATGAAGAATCCCAAAGCATCATTCTCATAAATAACACTCTAGAACAGATGAGACTGATTATATGCTTATATTATGATGTTTTGCTGTGTGTATGGGAAATTGAAAAGAATAATAAATGAATAAATAAAAATCAGCAACACAACTAGAGGTGTGTCTCTAGCTTTGCCTACATAATCCTGCTGCTCCTCAGGCTAACATACTGCTACAGGGGCCTCTTTATTTAGACTGGGCGGGAAACAGTAAATATGGCTGACAGTGCTTCTGTTCCGGTCGGGGATTGTGGTGGTGGTATAACACCCCCTCTGACACACACTGACTCCCCCATCAACCGCCCACCACCACCACCCCCCACCCCACCCCACCCCACCCCACCCCACAGCGAACCAGGCGCTCCCAGGGGTCTTTCATTTACTGGGAACATAATACTGCGTTATTGGCCATTATCTCTACTGTCACTGCCTGTGTTGATATGTAATGAAGGGGCATCGCCGCTGCGCTGCCATTTTTCAGCTGCCTCCAGTTGCCGTGGAGATGTGACGGCTAGGTTGCCACGGCGCCTGGCCCATCATTTTCCACTTGAACCAGATAAGACAGGCGTTTAGTACTAACATTAGCAACACACACACACACATCAATATTTATCTTCTTCCTCCTTATTTGCATTTTGCATATTTTAGTCTCTCAGAGAAAGAGAGAGAGGGAGAGAAAGAAAGACAGAAAGTGGAAAAAATAAAGACATAAAGAAGGAAGGAGAGAAAGAGAGAGAGTGTAGCAGTCTATATGTACTGTACAGTATGAGATAACTACCAGCAGACACATTCATATCTTTCCTTTTTATTAAATAGTGTGGGGATTTTTTTATGTTTTTGTTTAGATTATAAAAAGAGAAACTTTTTTTTTGGCTGCAAATATAATTATGCTATATTGAAGCCTGGGAAAAAAACATTTGTCCTATTTTAATTGCTTTTAAGATTAATACATATAGATCAATATGTAGTTATTTTTTTCCTAAAAAATGTCTAAAATGTCTACTTTAGAATATTCTGGAAAAAAAATGTTAGTGTCTAAAACGAGTATCATGACATTTCACAATGTATTCTCTGATTCTGATTACATTCATCAGTCATATTCCTCTAGGCCATGCATGTAAAGCATCATGTAAACACTAAATAGCATTTTTAGAGTATATTTAGACATAGCCACAGTATAGAATGACAAGCCCTGAGACACATGTAAACACAGTGAGGGAGTCAGAATGATCTCTCTCATCCTCTGGGACAGATCCCTGGACTTCTTCTGTCAATAAAGCTCTATAGCCTCCTCAGCTCCCTGGCCACAGAGAGCCTATCCCTGCAAGCCTCAGTCATGCTCAAAGAGAAAGCGTAAGTGACACTCCTCAAACTGACAGAGAGATATTGATTACTACAGAGAGCTGAACCTACTCCCATGACGTCTATTCATCACAGAGCAGGACAGACTCATATGTGGAGAGAATGGCAAAACAAGAGGCTCGGAGGGAGGGGAGACATCCTTGCAGCAATACAGACCTAGATGAGCCATGTGTGCCAAGGAGCTTGAGTGATTGATTTTCAACATTTGCCTGTTTGTGCATTGGTTCGTGCATGTATGTTTGTGAGTATATGCAGGGATTTTTGAGTGTGTGTGTGTGTGTGTGTGTGTGTGTGTGTAGGTGTGTTTGTGTGTGTGTGTGTGTGTGTGTGTGTGTGTGTGTGTGTGTGTGTGTCATTTGTTAGCCATTATAAAGGACAGCAGGTCCAAAATCCTGCCTAGTGTTTCCATAATTTCTCATAAAGCATATTGTAGTGTTCTCATGTAAAATGTAATAATTGCATTTTTGACATGAAGAGTAGCATGGGCTAAGATTAATCAAAATGTTAAACTAATTTACCAAAGGATTGAGGATGTTTGTAATCAATTACATGCGGATCAGCGTCAGGACGGATTACCTGAAGTGACAGAGACTTTGCGGGGTAAATGTCGAACAGAAACAATTAAATACGATCATATTCATGCTGCGCGTATTACCGAAAGGTCACTGAATGTTTACCCTGCTTCTGCGGATTCACTGTTGACACTGGCGCTGCGATTTCGAAGGGAAAGGGGCTTTCGGCACACGTTAATGCCACCTCCGTTAGTTTCTTACAGGAGGAGAAAAACGTTGGGGATTCTGACACCTGTCAGAACAGAATGGGTGGACTACTGATATCACACAGCAGAGTTTCGACTGCCCTGAGCCCCGCTGCTGTGCTGGGGTAAATGTTTAGGGCGAACTACCCCAGGGAGTAGCCTTTTTGTTTGTTAGTTGGTTAGCCTGTGAGTTTTAAACCATTCAAGGCCTGTATAAAAAAAAAATAACAGAAATGATTAATTATTTAATAATTATTTGAATTATTTATTTTTTCAGTGACGGTCTTTGTGCAATTATAGCTCATCAGCACATCAAATGGCCACACAGTTTGAGTAAACTCTTAAGGAATAAAAACACATACTTTACTTCAAGGCATCGCATCTCCAAAATAACACTGAAGTTTCAAATGATGCCGTTTCAGTGATGAACATGACAGGTGTGTTGGACTGCAAATGTAAACTGGCTTCCATCAAACACAGTTGATCTAAGGTGATCTGTCACAGTATGGCCTCTCTTTCTCTCTCTCTCTCTCTTTCTCTCTGGACATTGTCAAGAGTAGCTACTCAATCAGACGAGATGTGCTCTGAGGAACAAGAGAGCACTCGAAGCGTTCTATTTATTCCCGCATTGTTCTATCCTGTGGTTCTCTGTGTGGGGTGCAGGTGAGGTTGGACACATTAGCTGTGCAGTCCACCAGATAGAACCGGTACCAAGCTACTGAGTTCTCCTCCCCCTTTTAAAATTGTATTATGGCAGTGCACTTAAAAATAATTATGGACAGACATAGTGCCCCCCCCCACACACACCCACACTCAAACCCGTAGTGAAGGAATGCTGATACACCATTTTCTTAGGTGAAAGAGAAAGACCCTGGTTTTGATACACCATTTTAAAAGGGCAAGCTAGGTGCTTCACAGAAGTGGTGATGCAGACACATAGCCAATGGCATCCACAATAAACACTGTGTAGAAGCCTTTTGCTATAATATCAGTAGAAGCCTTTTGCTCTGTTGTTTGAATGTAGCTTCTTTACATGAGTTTGTGTGTGTGTGTGTGTGTGTGTGTGTGTGTGTGAAAGGTGATATGGGCTATTGTGACGGATCAGTGAGTTTGCTGGCCTCTCTGGCAGCTGGCTGTGATGTATGCATTGTTCAGCTGCACTGCGATGACATCCTGACACATGCAGATAGCGTGCAGACAAGCTCAAGCCATGCCAGCCAACACAGCTGACCAGGACATACCCCCTCCTCTCCTCTCCTCTCCCCTCCTCTCCCTTCTCTCCCTCCTCTCCTCTCCCCTCCTCTTCTCTCCTTTCCTCTCCTCTTCCACCCCTCTTTTCTTCTCTCCCTTTCTCTCTTCTTTTGTCCACTCTCTCTTCCTTTCATTCTCCATTATGCTTGCACCACACAACTGCCCAGCAAACACCCTCTCCTTTCTGTTTTACCTCTCTCTCTCTCTCTCTCTCTCTCTCTCTCTCTTTCCCTCCCTTTTCCTGTCTTCTCCTCCCATCCCATTTCTCACTCTATACACCTGTCCTGCACTCCTATCCTCCCAGTGCGCACTCCTCTCCTTCTAGTATGCACTCCTCTCCTCCCAGTACGCACTCCTGTCCTCCCAGTGCGCACTCTTTTCCTTCTAGTACACACTTGTCTCCTTCTAGTAAGCACTCCTCTCCTTCTTGTACATACTTGTACATTTTCCTAACCTCTCTTTTCTCTCTCTCTCTCTCTCTCTCTCTCTCTCTCTCTCTCTCTCTATCTCACTCTTCTTCTGCCTCTGAAAGGCCAACACATCCCTGTAGTGTCCCATAAGGCCTTAGCCCCTGATGGTCAGCCCATCTCAGGAGAGAATGAAGCCATTTTGTATATGCCACAGAGCCAGCAGGCACAACATGCCTACGCAAGACCACATGTACACATTTATTTATAGGTGCGCTACTGTATAACCCTCCTGATCTTTCTTCCCTTTATCCATCTTTATCCATTTTTATTCATTCCTATGTTGTCCGTTGTTCATGTCTTTTGCATTTACAGTACTTCTCCCAGTTTGTTTTTTCTGTGTGGTGAGAGATGAGAGAGAGAGAGAGAGAGAAAGAGAGAAAGAGAGAGAGAGGGGGGGCAGCCATCATGGGCGTGGGTCAGACTGGGAGATGAGGGGAGGAGAGCTGAGGAGGATGGCTAAAGGCAGAGCCAGAAGAACCCAACAGCCCAGCAGCTTATCACAGACTGACAAGACATTTAGATTGAGAGGAGCCAGGGGCACATTCAGCATTTAACCATGCCAGACACACACACACACACACACACACACACACACACACACACACAACACACACACACACACACACACACACACACACACACCCTTAAGGGCCAGTGGGTTTGAGTGGGGAGTGGGCTGGGGTGGATGCTGACTGGAGACGATTTTCCAAGATAGCTCCATCTTTTAGGAAGGGGGATGGGGGACGGATTTAGAGTCCACTTCCGTGGGCACCAGTGCACCAGCGGCACACACACACACACACACACACACACACACTCAGTCACTTTTTAAAACACACACACACACACACACACACACACACACACACACACATACACACACCCCTCCCCGTGCAGACCCCCAGGCTAAGCGATCTTAACCCTTCCTCTCAAGGGGGCCCAGACAAAAGGACTCCCCAGGCGACCTATAATCAGTCCCCAATCACAAAGATCCCCTCCCCCTCTCCCCCAGACACGCACACACATACCCCGCGTCCCCTTCAAAAACCAGCCACTGCCCGACATCCCTCAGTGCGGATTTGCTAAAGATGTCCCCAATTCCCTTTGACAGATTCCTGCTTGATCGACCCTGGCACCACTTCAAAACCAGGGAAAGGGAAGACAACAAAAACAACAAAAACAACAAAAACAACAAAAACAACAAAAAAGGAACAACAACAACAAAAGGAAAAGAGCGTTTGGATTCTATCATCCAACAGCAGGCAAGACCACTCTTCATGCCTCCAAACTTTCTCCCGTACGCTGGGGATCAGCACTGTTACAGGGACTGCGCTTCACTACAGTTGAAGATGTGCTGTTGACCTGATAATAACATAAAGAGCTGATGTAAATATCAGCCATAAAGGCTTTAAGGTTCACTACTCCCATCCAATCCCGTTAAAGGTCTAGACCAGGGGTTCTCAAAGTTGTGATTGGTGAGGGCCAATTCAGGAACCCAACATTGAACTGAGGGCCGCCAAAGGGGCGAGGGGAGAAAAAGAAACCTGGAAAATAAATCCCATTTGTAATCATTTTAATGAGCAGGTAGCATCTCTACAGTTTACAGTATATTTATTTCATTAAACACATTTTAATTCATAACTGAGGCTAAACCTGGCAAAACTTAAACAAAAAATTGCAATGCACACACAATCCCTGGGGTTCTCTACCCTCAACAGACTAATGTGGGATATAACAGTCCTGTGTGCAGTCCATTTCAAATACAAGCTTACCAGTATTTAGAACAAACAGTCTCAGTGTGCCTTGCTTCTTATCAGCATAGGCCTTATTCAGGGCCAATTCCAGCTACCAAAGCACCACAGGAAAACCTGACGGCCACTAAACACCACTAAACGGAGATTCATTCTTTTCAAAGCACACAGTACAGTTGTACAGTTTTAACAGTTTTACAGATGTTATCAGATGTTATCGCGGGCCGCCAGAAATGTTTCCGAGGGCCGGCGTTGGCCCCCGGGCTGCACTTTGAGAACCTATGTTCTAGACAAATGTTTGCTTCATATTTATTTCTCAATTAAACATCAAGACAGAGCCGATGTTATTTTAATGTGCTGTATAATGATTTGCATTACAAGCAAATATCTTTTTTTAACACTAAAAACTATGAAATACACATGAGCAGTAAATGGAAAAACTAAAAATATCTCACACTAAATGTACAAAATATCCGTATGGATGTAGCTCTGCACACTAGGCAAGGGACATCAGTGGGCTCAGATTTAGAGGTCATTAAAGGTCAGGGGAAACCACACACACAGAGAGAGAGAGAGAGAGAGAGAGAGAGAGAGAGAGAGAGACTAGTGACTGATACCTTCTGCACACACACCATTAATGCTACTGCAATATAAAGTATAAAGTAGCTTATAGACGCGTAACAATAGTAACACTCCTCTCCACTGGGGTGTGTGTGTGTGTGTGTGTGTGTGTGTGTGTGTGTGTTTGTGTGTGTGTGTGTGTGTGTGTGTGTGTGTGTGTGTCTGTGCATGTGCATGTGTGTGTGTGCATGTGTGTGTGTGTGTGTGTGTGTGTGTGTGTGTGTGTGTGTGTGTGTGTGTGTGTGTGTGTGTGTGTGTGTGTGTGTGTGTGTGTGTGTGTGTGTGTGTGTGTGTGTGTGTGTGTGTGTGTGTGGTTACCAGGTAAGGGTGAGGATGGAAAGGTGCTCGGGGTGGATAAGTGGAAGCCACTGGAGTGTAATGTTCCTCACAGGAGCTTGATTGCCTGCCTTTCTGCTGTGGGTTTTCCAAAGGCCAGATTGTCACAGACATTTCATCCACTCCCCTTCAACCCCCACACATCATACACACACACACACACACACATTCATATACGCACATACGCCCACACATCAACAGTAGAATCACTCATATCCTCACGTATGCACACCCACAATTTCACAAAGCATTTCCTATTGCTAAGAGATAGATATATGTAGCTATACAGCATTGACTGACACCACGTATACTTTTCATTCTGTGTGTATGTGTGTGTGTGTGTGTGTGTGTGTGTGTGTGTGTGTGTGTGTGTGTGTGTGTGTGTGTGTGTGTGCGAGTGTGTGTGTGTGTGTGCGCAAGGCATCATGCTGTTTATTCACTCAGGACTGTGACACCATGAACATTTTTAATTCAGAGGGAGAAATACAACTGGCTAAGAGAAAGGGGCAGGAGGTGTCTGTAAAACCTCCTCTCTGGAGGTTAATGAAGCCACTGACTCGCTCTGCTCCACACTGACCTCGTGTCTAGACGAGCTGTGCCCTCTTACCACAAGGCCAGCCTCGATCCAAACATTCTCATCCATGGTTAAATGATACCCTCCCATCGCTGGCGCGCAAACTCAGAGCGCTTGAGAGGAAATGGCACAAATCCAAACTAGCTGACGACCTCAAAACTACCAGACACTCCCTGACCTCCTTCTCAGCCAGCATCACTGCTGCTAAGACTGCTTTCTACCATGACAAAATCAACAGCTACAGACACTCAAAAACTTTTCTCAACCTTCAAATGGCTACTCAACCCTCAGCTGCCTCCTCCTCCATCCAGCCTTACTGCAGATACCCTCGCCTCATTTTTTTACAAACAAAGTGGCGACAAATCAGCAGTCAATTCTCTACATGCCCACTCAACGATCTGACTCAGATGCCGCGACTCCTACAACCTCTAGGGACTGCTGGAACATCTTTTCAGCATTCCGCTCTCTCGAGTGAAGTGTGTCAGACTCCTGACATGCAGCCGTCCTACCACATGCTTTCGCTGGACCCTATACCCACAGAGCCTACTTCAGTCCATCAGCCCGACCATCGCTCAGCTATCACATGTGATCAATGCCCTGTAACCTCCGGCACATTTCCAACAGCGTTCAAAGTGGCCCGGGTAACACCATTACTTAAAGCTTCTCTCAACCCTGCTCAAGTCGAGAACTACCGCCCTGTCTCACTACTGCCTTTCCTATCCAAGGCATTGAACAGAGCAGTCTCCAAACAGGTCTCTGACTTCCTTTCACAGAACAACCTTCTGGATCCAAATCAGTCTGGGTTCAAAAGCGTACTCTATCAAGCGGCTCTGCTGTCTGTAACAGAAGCCAAAAGAAGCCAGGGGCGACCGGCTCGGTCATCAGTACTCATTCTGCTTGACTTATCGGCTGCCTTTGACACGGTTAATCACCGTATCCTTCTCTCTATACTTTCGCTGACATGGGAATCTCGGTTCTGCTCTCTCCTGGTTTGAATCTACCTCACAGGGCCTTCGTTTAGCATTATCATGGCTTGGTCAGCTATCCGCACCTCACCATCTCACCACAGGGTCCCCAGGGCTCAGTGCTGGGCCCCCTCCTCTTTGCTATCTACACCACCTCCTTGGGACAGATTATCCGTCAAGCACGGCTTCTCATACCACTGCTATGCAGGCGACACACAGCTCTATCTGTCCTTTCCACCTAGCGACCCCTGGTTTCAGCACGGATCTCAGATTGCCTTCAGACATAGCTACATGGATGAGGCACACCACTCAGCTGAACCTCTCAAGACTGAACTGCTGGTCATCCCAGCTAAACCTACCATACACCGACATCAACATCAAATTTGACTCCTGTCTGTTTTCACCCGACCAGGACTGCAAGAAATCTAGGAGTTGTTCTCGACAACCAACTAAACTTCTCAGATCATGTTGCCTCAATTAAGCGGTCATGCCGTTCGCACTCTACAACATACGGAAAATCAGGGACTTACTTGACTCAAGATGCTGCCCAACTTCTGGTTCAGGGTAATAGTCATCTCCACGATTTCGACTACTGCAATGCCCTCCTGACAGGTCTCCCAGCCTGCGCAGTGAAACCACTTCAGATGATCCAGAGCGGCGCCTGGTCTACAACCAACCAAAAGGGCACATGTTACCCCGCTTACTCATCCAGCTACACTGGCTACCTATGGCGGCCCGCATCAAATTCAAGTCTCTAAGCGCTTGCCTACAAAGTAGTCTCGGTTCTGCTCCCACCTGCTTGAATGCCCTCATACAGACTTACACTACCTCCAGACCGCTCGCTCCTCTGTGAGCGGCGTCTAGCTCTACCGCGCATGCGCTCAAGCCAAATCAAACTTTTCTCATCTGTTGTTCTCGTTGGTGGAACACACTGCCAATTCCTACAAGGGCAGGGACATCCTTTTCCACTTTCAAAAAACTCCTGAAGACCCAGCTCTTTTAGAGAACATCTACTCTCATAGCAACACTTACAACAAGTCTTACTGATCCTAGCACTCACCAGCCGTTTTAAACTGACAAGTAACTGCTAAAAACAGCACTCACCGGACGCGCTTATTCTTACTGTACTCTAATGTTTTTTTTTGAAACTGTCCTAAAATTGTGAGAATTGTTCTAAAACTTACTGTTTACCATGTTGTTAGTGGCTTTGGTTAAAAGCGTCAGCCAAATGTAATGTAATGTAATGTAATGTAAAATGGCAGAAAATGAGGGTTAAAAGGCAGCCTGTGAGGAGCAGGGGCAGTAGAGGTAAGGTGGGGTGGGGTGGGGTGGGGTTGGAGAAGGTGGGAATTGTTAGGTTTGGAGCAGTATATTCCCATCGTGTTTACGTCATCACAGCTTTGCAGAGGACTCATCGACTGTGTGAATGCCTTCAGCTGGAGAGGGAGTGTGGGGAGAGATAAAGACGACTAATCTACCTGCTTGGCCAGTTGTGTTTCTTTCTCTCTCTCTCTCTCTCTCTCTCTTTTAACACAACACACACACACACACACACACACACACACAGCTGCCTTATCAGTGGCACCGTTTGCTCAGCATTGGTTACATTTAAAACATTCCCATCCTTTCAAGAAAAGATACAATAGGGTTGCTTACCTACACAGAGCCCATCCTCTCTCTCTCCCTCTCCCTCTCTCTCTCTCTCTCTCTCTCTCTCTCTCTAATTCAAATGGTGCTTTATTGGCATGACAAATATGACACTTGTATTGCCAAAGCAATTGTTACATAAAAGTACAGTATCAGGATCTAAGCAATTATACAGGTACAAGGGATAGGGGTACATGGACAAAATGTAAAGAACATTTTTTTTTGTTGTCTGTGTCTGAGTACAACATATTGAGTTCAAGTTCTGAGTGACTCAACATAGGCAACAAAACTTACAGACATACAATACATCAGGGCACAAATCTAAAGTGGACTGAGTAGAAACTTCAAGTATGGTACAGTATATACAACATGAGGGGACTGTGTTGAGTTAGTGTATGTGGCTGTGGCTGTGAGAGAGGTGTATCAAAGTCAAAGTCAAAGTCAGCTTTATTGTCAATTTCTTCACATGTTCCAGACATACAAAGAGATCGAAATTACGTTTCTCACTATCCCACGGTGAAGACAAGACATATTTTACCAATTTAGGTCCACAGACAAACATAACATTCAAGTAAAAAAAAAAGTAAGTAAATAAGTAAATAAAGGGCACATATAATAATGAAAAAATAAGAGCAGCAAAATGTGGTTGAAATTGTGCATAGACAGTCAATAAAAATACTAGTGCAAATTCAGGCCAATAAAAGGCTTGGGTAGTTCTGTTTGACCTAAGTAAGAAGAAAGTGGCATAGTGGTGCAAGTTATGTAAGAGCAGCAGAAGTGTTGTGTTTCAGGACAACAACACCAGTTGTAAAGTGTACTGTGTATGTGGCTGTGGCTGTGAGAGAGGGGTGCGTGTGTGTGTGTGTGTGTGTGTGTCTGTGTGTGTCACATGTACATGCATACAAAAATCACTCAGTGTCTCTCAGCTGGTGACAGGCAAGGACATATTGGGCAGCAGTAATACAGCTGTCTGTGTCTTCTCCCAATAGGTATAGTATTTTATATTCGGGTTTGGTAGGTCATAGAAATTGGGATTTTTCTTTCATTTTGGGAAGTATTTATTTGCGAATTGATTCAAATTTTGGGCATTCAGTTAAAAAGTGTAATTCAGTTTCAACAACATCATCTCTGCACTGCTGGCATAGACGCTCTCGTCTTTTGGAAGCCATGTCTTTTTTGTGTCTTCCTGTTTCTATGGCTAAGCGGTGTTCAATGAGTCTGTATTTCGTTAGTGTGCATCTCAAATTTGTCTCTTTTATTTTGTTAGGTAATGTGCAAGTGTATATTTCCTGTTTAGGGTCAGATAGCATTGCATTTTTGCTTTGGGATTGTGTTTTAGATTGCCAATATTCGTCATAAATATATTTTAGGTTTTGGGGGTTTGGTTAATCCAAACATTTTTTGTGGATGTGGCCTGGTATTTGGCCTTTAAAGTGTTGGATGTCTCTGGAGGAGGGTGACTGAAGACCAGGTTGGTAGGGGAGTTATCTTTGCTCAACTCTTGGTGTTTCAGGGCTTTATAGTGGAATGAGTTTGGGTCACTCAGACTTACATGTTTTATGAACTTGTTTGCCCTTTTTCTGAATTTTTTTATCAGCAGAGGGTATTGGCCCTGGATTCTGCCCTACATCGTTATTAGTTGTGTGCGGTGGACTTTTAGAATGGCTTTACAAAATTCAGTATGCAGGATCTCAACTGGGTGTTTTTCCCATTTATCTAGGTCCTGATTTCCAAGTGGGCCCCACACTTCACTGCCATAAAGGGCAATTGGTTCTATTACTGATGAGAACAGTTTTAGCCAGATTTGGATTGGGATTTCGAAGGGAATTTGTCTTCTTATGGCATGAAAGAGCCCTCGTGCCTTGTCTCTTAATTCATTCACTGCCATGTTGAATGATCCTTTATTATTTATTCTAAGGCCTAGGTAGGTGTAATCTGGTGCATGTTCGGCTTCACAGGGTCCTAATCTAAATATGGGTTGACTTCCGGTATCGGATCTTTTTTTTGGAAGATTAATATTTTTGTTTTATTTGTTAACAGCCAGGGCCCAGGTCTGGCAGAACTTTTGAAGATGGTCTAGTTGAGTCTGGAGTCCCTTTTCTGTCGGTGAAAGAATGACAAGATCATCTGCAAGAGCAGGAATTTGACTTCACTGTCATGTAGAGTGAGTCAGGAGCTGATGATTTTCAAGTATGCTTGCTAGCTCATTGATGTATATATTAAATAAGTTGGACTTAATGAGCAGCCTTGTCTCCTCCACGTTCTTGGGGGATGAGTTGGGTTCTTTTGGATCCTATTTTGATGCCACACTTAGCTCCTGAGTACATAGATTTTATAATGTCATATGTTTTTCCACCCACACCGCTTTCAATTAATTTGTAAAATTTGTGTTTATGGACTCCTCAATTAGTGTCAGTTGCTTATGGGTGTATTGGGCTTTCTTAGTTCTTGAAATGCGCATTTGTATTTTCTTAATGTCTCACAATAGAGTAATGGGATAGATGTGTTATTAGGATCTTTGTGTTTTTGGTTGGATAATTTTGAAGCTCTTTTCTTGCAGATTGACAGTCAGCATCAAACCAAGTGTCATCTTTTTTAAGCCTTGGTTTTGCCCTTGATCTTTTAGTTTTTGCCTTTTCTGCTGTTTTCTTAAATATTAGGTTAACTGTTGCCACAGCTTGGTTAACACCCTCTTTACTGAAGCATGTAGTGTCTAAGAATATATCTAGGAGGTTTTGGATTTCAGGATTTTCTGTGGCTTTCTTGAATTCCTCTGTGCTGTTTTCAGCCCATCTGTATGATTTCTTTATGTGAAACAGCTTACTGGGCTGTGATTGGAGGGTGTTGTTTTCTGTCATTTTGATATATATTGTGATTTGGCTGTGATCTGATAGGGGTTAGTGGTTTGACAGTGAATGCTCTAATTGATAAAGGATCTATATTAGTTATTACGTAGTCTACTGTACTATTTCAAGAGGTGAGCAGAAAGTGTGTCTCCCAAGGGTGTCTCCTCTTATTCTACCATTAACGATATACAGACTCAGATTGCGACAGAGCTGCAGGAGTTCTTTCCCATGTCTGTTTGTAACTGGATCACAGTTATTTCTCTGGGAGTACATCACGATGATCAGTTTTATCAAGGGAATGACAAATGTAGTTATTGCCATCTGTGTTTACAAAGTCATTTTTGTGTACCTGTTAGGGCATTTAGGTCCCCACAGACAAGAACATTACCCTGAGCCTGGAAATGGCTTATTTCGTTTCAAATGAGGTGAATGTGTCTTCAGAATAGTATGGGGATTCATGAGGGGGATATATATTGCACAAAAGGAAGATATCTTTTGTGAGATGATTAGTTCTTTCTTGATTTTTAGCCAAACATGGTATTTGCCAGTTTTTATTACACTAAGGTATCTATCCAGTTTTGATTTGTACCACAATACTAGACCTCCCGAATTTCTTCCCTGTTTTACAGTACTGAGTTTTTGTGAGGCTACTATTATTTCTTTGTAATCTGGGGGACAGTGAGTGATGTCATCCTTATGCCAGGTTTCCAGTAATATCAGTATGTCAATGCCTGCAATGTTGTCTTGAAATTCTCTAGTATTGCATTTTAGACCTAAAGCTGATGAGCTCAGGCCCTGGATATTCCAAGTACTAATGGATAAAGAAGCCATAGTGAATATCAACAGTTATATGTTCACAGCCTTTCAGAGGCTCTCTGAATGTGGTTGTCTCTGTATGTCTATATATGTCTCTGTATGTGGTTTTGTCCTGTCTACACTTTCAAAAAGAGAAAAGTATTGATAGTATAACATATGCAACATAGAATCATATTATCATAGTAACAAGTATGCTATTTTTAAGTATTTTAGACTGAAGTATTTTGTGAATAAGTAACAGTAAAACGATTCAACATTCAACATGAAGTACAATTTTTTTTTTTTTTCTTCCCATTTGTTGCGTGTGGTTGGGTACCTTTTACCACAATCTACTGCTCATTAAGGCGTTCACAAATGAGGCTGAGCATCTGTTGAATGTCTCTCAGATCAGTGCTGGTGGGGCCTCCATTTCGCTGAGCACCTCGGCATAGGTGGGTGTCTCTGGCTGCGTCGCTGGGGTGGTGGAGCTGAATATATGGTGGTGCGGTGTAGGTCCAGTTATGGTGAGCGGCGTAGTTGTTCGTGCAGGCCTCTCCTGTCTCCTCTGTCTGCCCAGTTGCGATGGATAGTGTGTGTGGCGTTGAGGAGTATTTGGATTTATCCCCTGTGTGTTTTGCGGGGGTGGTTTCCGTGTGAAGGCTGCATCTTTCAGTGTCTTAGCAAACATAGGGACAGCATGTTTATGTAGGTGGACGTGGTCATAAAGGTGGTTGATGTTCATAGTCGGATTATGGGCGAGATGGACATTTGCCCGTAGTGCACAGTCCCTGGAGACGCTGGCATTTATCTTTTGGATGGTGAGGGGGTGGGTGTCTTTCCTGGGTAGCAAAGTAGATATCACAATTTTGGCTTGTGAGAATGTGTGTGAGGCCTTCTCTATTACTGCTCTGAGTGAATCAGCCACTCCTTCTTGCTGACTCCTCAGGTCATTCGCAATCATCCCCTCACAACCACTAGCTGACTATTCCGTGAGTACAGTGCAAAAAAAAAGGCTCCGAAAACTGGGAACAAACAAAACGCAAACATAAACATAAACAAAACATAAACATAAACTTGACTTCCTGCATAATCGCCTGACTGTACCTTTAAATGATTAAAGGTGATGGATGACATAAACACAGGAGTATATGATGAAATAAAAGTCTTCTTTTAAAAACTGAAGTTCCAAACAGCCATTGATGACCGCACCACAGCAGGAGGGTTGAAAACAAGTTTCTGCTAATTAAATAGATGTAAATGCATATGTAGGGAGGCATGTTAATTTGCACTGCGAGGCCCGATGCTCCCTCGAGTGAGACGAGAGAGACGAGAGAGTGGTTTGCATAACAGCCGCTGGAGAGGCAGACAAGCACCCGAGACGGCCCAGCCAGGCGTGCCTCTTGTGGGCAGCACCGAGTGTGCGCAGAGGGCTCGGACCCAGAGGACAGGTCTCGGCATTTGGAGCTGGAGAGAGCGATGAAGAGGTGTGCTCGTGTCTGATGGAATCGGCCGCGTTGCTGCATGGCGCGGTCGTGGCGCATCTGCTGCGACCTTTTCCCCATGAAAGGGCTTCATGAGTGAGGGCCAGTTCATCAGATCACAGATTTTATCTCATTAAAATACAGGGGCTAAATAACACACACACGGGGACATTCAGGAACAAATGTAAACACACAAACAACAAACACACACACGCAGAAAGAAAGAGAGAAGGGACTATGGAAAGCCATGAACTCTAATTTTTTTACATTAATATCATTAAATATGTTCTTGCAAAACCAGTTATGGCATTTGCATGCAAGGTATTTTAAGTATGCATGGTTCCTTGCGGTAGAAACCATGACTTTGGCATTGTTTGCACTTGGTTTTGACAGCTGAATAAATATATAATTACATAAATACTTCTAAACATGCTCGTAGGATGCTCCAGGTTCACTGGTTAATCTATCTCTACCAAAGGCTTCTAATATACCAAGATTACATGAAAATGTCAAATCAAATAGAGATCACCATAGAGGCATGGCCATGGGCTATGAAACACTGATCTGCCAAAACAGTTTCTGGTCATAATATGAAGCAATCCAATCCCACTGCACAGATGGAAAGAGTGAATACTGTATGTGCTGGTTCCCTCTGTTGCCAAATGACTTTCAAGAGCACACAGAAACAAAAGAGTCCCTCCATCCTATTTCCCTCAAGTTGCACTTCAACTGATACCTCTCTCTCTCTCTCTCTCTCTCTCTCTCTCTCTCTCGTCACCTCCACACACACACACACACACACACACACACACACACACACACACACACACACACAATCACACTCTTTCTTTTCTCTCCCCCTCTTTCTCCTTCACTAGTTGGTATGAGAGTATATACTCTGTGGGCACCTATTCTGTGTAAGTTAAATGTCTCCTCTGAAAAAAAGGCACATTTTAGCCACTTATGGCTGATATTATATAACTCTGAAATGGCACACAAAGACCTTTGGAATTGAACGCCTGCTGCTTAGTTGAAATGAATACATTATTGTCTGAAAGTTTGAACCAGAAGAATAACATTGTAATAGCCACAATCATGGTTGAATCTAAATGACAGGGCACACTGTACGGAACTTTCATGCACTGATTTTGTTTGCTCTTAAAAAGCACATCGTTCTTTGCTCATGACATGCCATCACATAAGGAATTGCTTTTTTGCTTATTCACACTACATCATTTTGTTGATTTCAAGCTGACTGGTTGTGTTTGAGAGAGAGAGAGAGAGAGAGAGAGAGAGAAAGAGAGAGAGAGAGAGAGAGGCCTTTGAATCCCAATGAGTTGCTAATCAAGTAGTGAGCAAATGCTGAAGGTACACGCGATCTAATCGAGGCTTTGGGAAAAAGTTACAGCCGCGCAACCCCTGATCAAACACAATAACAAACAGGCCTCCCAGGCAGACAGGGGAGAGGGGGGGGCTGGGGAAATCAAATATTTGCTAATCAACAGAACTTGCAGTGAGCTCCACCACTACCACTGCTGCTTGGTGCCAGAAGGCCGTCTTGTAAGCAAGACGCGTCTTGTCTCGCAGCGCCTTGTCTTGGGCACGCTGGTCTTGTCACGCGTCTTGTCTCGGCGTCTCGTCTTGGCTTTGGCGTCTTGTTGCCTTGCCGCGACGTCTTGTCTTGGCACGCTGTCTTGTCTCGGACACGCGTCTTGGGCACGCCAGCGTCTTGTCTCACAAGCGACGCTGCGTCTTGTCTCGGGACGCCTTGTCTTGTCTCGGCACGCCGCGGCGTCTTGTCTCGCACGCTGCGTCTTTGGGCGGCGCCGCGTCTTGTCTTGTCGCGCCTTGTCTCGGCGTCTTGTCTTGTCTCGCGCACGCGTCTTGTCTCGCGCACGCGTCTTGTCTCGCTCGCTCTCATGTCTCCCTGCTTGCCACCATCTCCACTTCAAAGGCGAGCGAGCGGCGTGATCACAGCCGACAGCGGGGAGAACATAAGATGTTTAGTACTGTAACCTTTTTTTTTTTTTTTTTTTTTTAAAGAAATCTTCCTTTAATATGTTAATCTCCCTCACGCTGGATGCACACTCTGTTGACGGCAAATAAGCATTGAAGACGACAGGATGTGGAGCGGAAAACTGAGGTGCAGGCAGGCCGTGAACTAGACTTACATTATTTCTGAATACACACACACATTTTCTCTCAAAGGACACTCTAAGACAGGGCTTGGCAGTAAAGATATGTGTATATGTATTCAAAGAGCAGTCTTAAACCATGCCATACGTCACATTAGAAAAGACAGGCATATACAAGCAGTCTGTCAGATGTCTCCATGGTAACATGTCTCTATGGCATAAGCCACAAAGGGATATATGAGCTGGGAAATGTTTGGGAAAAATAAATGCATTAAATGCATGTACCTATGTAACTACTACACCTTAAGTAATTCAACAAAACGACTAAGTCACTCAATGAAGCAATGCCTCAAAAAGCAAAGAAAATTTTCTTCTCAAAGTGTTTGTGGAAATAAATTGCTTGCATAGGCCACATACATTTGTTCCACCAGCATGCAATTACACAGTACATATAACCGCAGGTCATGGTGAGATCAAGTGTTTTTTGTTTTCATTATTTGCGCTTATAATTGTGCAGACTTTTTTCTGTAGTTTTTTTTTTTTTTTTTTTTTTTGTATTTCAAAGCGATCAGTGACATCACATATACTATATTAGTATAGTAACTTTATGCTATATTAACTAACATTTCCCATATGAGTTGACTTGACTAGGCTAGTCTGATCCCTTCAGCACAAAGCATCAGCAGGAGCAGTCGGTCTCCTTATCCCTGCTGCGCCATGTCCCACCGTGGACATCCAATCAGCCATGTTTACGGCCACTTACTGGCTCAACCGGACACTATCTCTCACACAAAAGAGCCTGGAGATCTTGTGTCCACATTTCCATGTCTGTTGGGACGGTCCCCTCGGATCACTTCAGTTTTGGCACCCGCATAATGGTTGCTCGGACACCACTAGGCCTCTGTGCCTTGTCACATGATTTATTAAACGTGGTTGGATACTCAAGACAAAATGCTGATATTGTTAAAACAGCCGATACTGCTTACAGGAGGGAGCGGACAACTGAACCTCAGCATCAGGAGAAATGCCAACAAAAGAAAACGATTTTGGTTTTATTTCTGTGTTCTACAGTCTTGTCTTTCCTTGCCCTAATGACAATGCACAAATGGCGTAGTTTGTGTGTAATTACATTCAATGGGACAAGTCATGTGTGACGCCAACCGCCTTCCGAAGGAGGAGGAGGAGGAGGAAGGAGCCAAAAACTAGCCCTCATCTGAAAGGCACCTGGCCTGGCCTGAAATTACTCTCATCTTAAAGGCACAAGGAAGCTGATCAAGGAGCAAATTTGGGTTCATTATCCTTCCCCTGTATTATCAGAGAGGCCTGGTGCCATAGTGCCATGGCGCCATGACGATAACAACAAGATGTCTGCCCCCACCCGGGCTTTTCAGGAATGGACATCTGCTGATGCACTTACAAGGGTCTAATCACCATCAGTACCCATTCAACATGACTCAGAGGGTAGCTACAACTAGATCTACATTTAAAATCATCTAGCATGAGCTACTGTCCATGTAAGCAGGATCTTTCACCATAAAAGGATACATCTGATTGGATTACACAGTTGTCAATATAACCTCCCCTGTGAACAGAATACAGTACCTGATAAGCATTTGCAATAACATTTGCAATAGCATAAAAATATTATCTTCCCATTTGGTAAGGCAAAGGTGATAAATCAAGTTTTACGTTTTATGAAATATTTATGAGTTATTTCAGGAGAGACAAACAGTGTATAAGGTCCAATATGTGGCACAATGTAAGTAGACACAGTGAAGAGTGAAATTAACCAGATGGACATGCTTGGGGGGGAGGGGTGGGGGAGGGTCAGGATAAGAAGCGGGGGTATAAACACATAAAAGGATTAAGACACATCACATCAGCCGACCCAGTGATGTCACCTCGGTCAGAAAAGTCTGGAAAGCGTCCGAGACGGCAAGGAGGCCAGAGCCTTCAGGACGAATTAGGAGTCTGGACGGAGAGATGGCAGCTCAGCGTCCTTGGGGCATGACCCAAATGGGCACGAGACACACAACACTACAGCCCGCCAGTGTATCACCAACCCCACTATAACTGCCACCACCACCACCACCACCATCACCATCGGCCTGTGGCACTTCAGCACCATGGACAGCAGCAGCGTCCAATCAAAAGGCCAGAGGTGGCAGGCACGGATTCACTTTCCAACCGTGGCCGACCAATCGCGGAGGGAGTGTGTCGCTCTCACACAGCCACAGTTCACACCTCCCTCTGTGTCTCGGAGCTGCTCAATCTTATCCTGTTTCATTAACATCACACACACACACACACACACACACACACACACACACACACACACACACACACACACACACACACACACACACACACTCCACAACCATGCAGATGAATAGTAGCCTTGTAAGGGAGTACTCTGGACTGATGCAGACATTAATTCATGCATAAGAGATACTACCAGTCTGTGCAGAAGCAATGTAACTCATTTTGGCACACAGTTGGGCGTGCTAGCACAGAATTACTGGTGGCTTAACACTGTATGATCTGTGTTCATCTCTCTGGCATGGGAATGTGTTATCTCCTTGCACCTCAAATGTATTTCTTTGTTGTCAACTGCCTCAACTCTAAAGCACTTTTGACCACCTCCTACTGCATTAAATACGCTACACATACAAAGTGACTTGACTTGACTACATTATGCCTCACTTCATCATAGCCCATCCTGCATAGCTGGGGAGGTGGTAGCGTGGTAGCGTGGTGGCTAAGGAGCTGGGCAAGCAAGCAGTAGCCTGAAAAGTTGTGGGTTCATTTCCCAGAATCCATTGTTGTGCCCTTGAGCAAGGCACTTTACCCCAAGTTGCTCTGGGGACAATGGCCCTTGTAATATAATAACAATACTGTATAAGTCAATATATAATAATATAAGTCGCTTTGGATAAAAGCGTGTGCTACAGTAAATGAATACATGTAAATGTAAATAGCTTGTCCCGTACATTGACCTGGTCTGTGAGACGGAGGAGCTGCTTTTTGTTTGCTATTAATAAGTTGGCGGAGGCTGAGAGGAGCGTGCCACTCCTCGCTGGCTCTCCGTGGGAGAGACGGCGCATTTGGACAAACTCCCAGAATCCCACGCTACACTGAATTCCCCCTCCACCAATCTCCAGGCTGAGGGGGTGGCGGCGGTTTTCTTGTTATTTATTTACTGAGTGAAAAGCCAAAACCCTGACAACAAACAGCTCACACTGACAGGAGAATGGAAGCGGGGGGCTCTCTATCTCTTTGTGTGTGTGTGTGTGTGTGTGTGTGTGTGTGTGTGTGTGTGTGTGTGTGTGTGTGTGTGTGTGTGTGTGTGTGTGTGTGTGTGTGTGTGTGTGTGTGTGTGTGTGTGTGTGTGTGTCTGTGTGTGTGTGTGTGTGTGTGTGTCTGTGTCTTGTGTGTGTGTGTGTGTGTGTGGAGGTGACGTAACGTGAACTCGCTGGTACTGAGGCGTCAGGCGGATTTTTGGTTGACTAGCACACAATAACCACACAAGTAGATAGACAGCACACACAGACACACAGTGCCAAAGCACAGCTAGTCCAGGAGTGAGCCTTAGCAGACGTGGTCCCATCTGTCCCCTTGACTGAAGACTCTCTGGGTGGTGAATTAGCAGGACCAATGCTGGACGCTCTGAGGATGCTGTGTTAGGGCTCTTCCTCTCTCCTCTATGGATCTATGGACATGGGGCTACGCACAATACGCTGATGATGGCCTAGGGCCGAAACACGTACATTTTGTCACCTTCCTAAAATAATGGCATAGGTCATTTTTTGCCTAAATCATCATCATTCAAGTTGTGTTTTCTGAAAAACCTGAAAAAAATGACTTTTGACATTATTTTAGGAAGGTGACGATTTGTAAATAAATCAATAAAAGACTTATTAAGAGCAAACGCTTGAGAGTGCACTTTAATGCTTTAATACACCTCTGTCTTAGTATACCACTGTTATAATGTCATATGAGGGCAGATTGGTTAATGTATGATGTTACACTAGGGCATGCCTGATATGTTTATTAGGCTTGCTGAAGCCCAAATCAAATCATGGTGTATTTTAATGAGTTTAAACTCTATCTGAATTTCACAGCTGTAAAAATCACAACTGACTGGGAAAGTGTAAAGGTTGTAGAATCAATATGTATAAGTATTTTCCAAAGCCCAATACATCATCATAGGCATTTCATAGGGAAAGGGTTACCATTCTAATGATGTCTACATACATGCTGAATTACCATGTATATTATATAGAAACATGAAGAAACATGACTTCCCCCATTAAAAGTGGCCATCCAATCTCCACAACATGAAAAGACACAGGCAGTCTAGTCAAGAGTTAATGTTATTTCATACACTGGAGATGACAACAGACCCCGCACCCCCACCTCAATTTCCATCCTACCCCCCCCCCCCCCCCCCCCCCACCCTAGGGGCTGCTTGGGCGCTGTGCAAAATCAAGCAGAAAAAGATGTTCCCGACACAGAGGCAGAAGAGGGAGAGAGAGAGAGAGAGAGAGAGAGAGAGAGAGAGAGAGAGATGGAGGTGCTTTCTTATATGAGACATTTGTTTCGCAAAACCTGATGAAAAAGCCGCAGGCACCCCACATGCAGCCCCACTGCTCAAACATCACCACAAAGCCCGTGTCTGGGCTCCAAAACATATATACACTCGCCACTTCATCCAAAGCAGGAATTCAAATTAAGGCCGCTTCGCTTAACTCAGTTCATGTCAAGCCACCTACGCCAATAAGTATCCTCCATAGCAGGCTGGAGTACCAAGAATACATTACCCCTGGAAATGTAGTGAGCAGGGGCGTTTGGTAACCATTATAATGGCACACGGAATCCAAGAGACCATCCACAGATGTGAATAGTTTTATTTTCACCATTTCTCCTTGTATCGATTCCGTACAAAAAAAACAGTATGGACTCTGGTGTGCAAAATCAAACACGTTTGTGATTGTAAACACTGTATTCGATTTTTAAAAGATAACAACAAAAAACTTTGGCTACTAACATGCGCAGTGCATATAATTTAGTGCTTGCTTCCTCGGTGGCACCTATGGTTTATTGGCGAACCTAAAGGACCGGCAGCGCTGGTGCCATTGGCTGAGGTTTGTCACAGGCAGGTAGAGAGGGGGGGGTGGGGGGGGGGGAAACAGAAAAGAAAAGAACGGAACAGAAAAGCCTCTACGAGGCAACAAGACACCCAGAAATATCAATGGCTTTTGCCAACCCCCAGGAGCGATGGCCTCCTTCCCAGTCTATCCCAGCCTCCATGCAACCAACCCCCCCCCCTCTCTCTCTCAAACCCCCTGCGTGGTGCTGTTTCCAGCCCAACGACTAGCACAAGGACAAACCCCCTCACGGAGGGCAAAGATAGGAATCAGACCTGCTCTCGAGGAGAGGAGTGAGGGGTGGAGTCGCAGGGGCTTTTGTGTGTGTGTGTGTGTGTGTGTGTGTGTGTGTGTGTGTGTGTGTGTGTGTGTGTGTGTGTGTGGGAGGAGGGATGGGTGGCAGGGGGTCTTTGTGGCACAGGAAGCAAAGTGGGTAATTTTCCTATTCAACTGGACCAGCAGACGCAAGATGTACCGAGGCCTTATCACGACACAACAAGATGGCCAGCCAAGACGAGGAGCTCAGACTCTGTGCAGGCCAAACTGTGTATGTGTGTGTGTGTGTGTGTGTGTGTGTGTGTGTGTGTGTGTGTGTGTGTGTCATTTAGTTATGAGCACCAATATCAGACACAACAGTGTGTCTGCTATCAGGAATAAATCAAAATGATTAAACAATGACTATCAAGAAACCTGGTTTGAATTTGATGTTGTTCACTGGCAGATCTACCTTTATGGAATGCATATCTCTGCCATGCAGTGGAAGTATATGTACAGTAAAGAAAATATAAATAACCTTTAAGGAAAGAGTCTCCATAATCTTTTCCCTGTAATTCCACAATCACCTTTCTGCATGAGACAGCCACCAAAGAACAAAGAGCAGCCAACCCAGGCTCAATACAGATCCAGATCAACACAAGATCAGGTACAGATCCAGAACTGCTCTAGAAACAGCCCCAAAATAGAACCAAACCAGAGCCAAACTAGCCAATAATTGCAGACCCAGCTCCAACATAGGCAATAGTCACACTACACATGTATATATATGTATGTATAGAAGAATTGGGCAAAAGCACATGGAAATACGAATTCCAGTGAAAAATGTATAGAAAATGTATATTTCAAAGGACAGACCATACAAATGTGTGAGATCGAAAGCACTCCATGGAAAGATTATTTAATTGTTCTTCCCCTAAATGCTCAATAAATTTAATACATTGCAAATGGGTGCAGCTTGACCAGTCTTCAGCATGGCTAGGTTAAGGTCTCTAGAAGCTATTAAAATCCTATTAAATGTGCATTTTCTCTCTGACACACTCCGGTGACTATTTACAATAAAACTGACTGTTTCAAGCCACACATATTTGACACAAAAGACATAGTGTGCCCTCACACTAGCTTCTCTTGTGAGGGCAAGATGAGACCTGTAAATGTACTCGCAGTAAATACTTGACGATTATGCTGTGTATTTAGTAGTTGAATTGGTTGGAGATTTTTCCAAGTGTGTTTAGAAAAGGGCATATTAAAGGCACATATTTCTGGGTTGGAAAACTGAAATAGTTCTTCAATTTACAAACACCATCATTCTCTCAAGCAGACAGATGTGTAGACATATTGCCATCTAAGGTCTATCAGCAAAATGTAGCCCCTAGACCAGTTAAAAGTTAAATCAAGCTGAAATACAGTGGGCCTACAGGAAGATGTCATACATGACAATATGACTGGCATATTTCAGCTTTAAGATGAAAACATCACACACACACACACACACACACACACACACACACACACACACATTTCAGGACTTATATGCCACACACACATACATCTCTACACTTCCTACTAAAAATATCCATGATATTTTCCACATGGAGTCCTGGCTGAGTTGCCTGTGTGTGGGTGGGTTGTGTGTGTGTGTGTGTGTGTGTGTGTGTGTGTGTGTGTGTGTGTGTGTGTGTGTGTGTGTGTGTGTGTGTGTGCCACGTGAGTGTGCAGGGCCGAGCAGGCCATCGCTCACACACTCCACTGCCTAGCCAGGGAAAGGGCGTGAGAGAGAGAGAGAGAATGTGTGTGTGTGTGTGTGTGTGTGTGTGTGTGTGTCGGGGCCCCAGCCTGGGCTCAGATGAATGATGGGACCCAAATGAAATGTCACTCCCGGTAATGGGGAATGCGAAGGCCGGAAAGCAGGTCACTTAAATTGCAAAAGATATACTTAAGCGGTTTTGCCCCAGGCAGTATGCGCTTGACAAAACTGTTAACATTAGCTTGCCAAATACAAAAAAAAATAGCAATACCATGATGGGCTGTGCTAGCCTGCGGATCAGCCAAGGGACCAGCAGTATTTCTGTCTCCAGCAATAAGTCTGATGGTGTCTGTTGTGATGCATTGGTAGCCCAGACAGACTAGCCAGCACTGACACAGAACAGAGGAACACTGTTCCCGAGTCTCTTAACATAGAAGGACTTAATATTGACCATCTTTGCCCAGTTAAATATCATCATACGCTGGAAGCTGTGTGTGAATGCAGACAGAGAGAGTGTGGTGGGGACACTAGGACCACGCAGACTATAAATTGATCTCCTTCAACAAATTTACAATCAAGCTAAGGTAATAAAGAACATGTTTACAATCAAGCTAAGGTAATAAACAACATGTTTACAAATGGCAAATATAAAATACATGATACTGACGATGCACAGAAGAAAGATAAAAAAAATATAGTAAATTATAAATGTATTTCAAGGACTCAGATGAAGACGTGAAAAATAAAAGCAAAAAAAATGACTTTTTTATTATTATTATTATTTTTTTTTTTTTTAAAGCTAGGTATTGATAGTACATATTTTACATAAACATGACTAGAGTTTCTGCTGATGCAGTTCACCTCTGAGGCAAATGTATCAAATCTAATCCAATAAAAGGAATGTGTTTTTGTGAAGGTCTTTTATTTCTTCGGGGAAAACAAAACCAGAGAGCAAGTACTTTATAGGCATCCATGTAGGGACCAACGAGTTAACCATAATGTTTCTTTGGGAAAAAATCATTATGCAATATATGGATAAAATGTATGAGTTAAGATGGGAACAGATTGACTCCCCCTGAATTCCTATGCTTATGCATTAGCCAGCGCTAATGTGTTTCTGAAATTTTCTTTAAATATGCATTGTCTTAGTCTAACATCAGGATAGGGGCCTATGCTTTTGAGTATGAATATAAAAAAAACAGTAACACACACACACATTTTGCTTTTAATTAAGATAACCAACACACTCAGTTTGATAATCCCAAATATACCACCCCAGGGTTTTAAAACAATCTCATTTTAGTCTTCATTCGTTCTCTCTCTCTCTCTCTCTCTCTCTCTCTCTCTCTCTCTCTCTCTCGGCTATGTGGGGACTTAAAGCAAAAGCCCCCATGGGATTAGGTCTTTCTGATGAGGGTCCCGTCATACTCAGACTGCAGACTAAACATTCACATCCATCCGCTCCAGTGATAGCCTTGTATCAGCACGTCTGATACGCCACCTCCGGTTAACCTCTTAAGTAACGCTGATCTGCATTGTCTCTCTGTGGTCAGCTGTCCGGAGGCGTACCATGCGCATGGGGTAAAACAGGGTCAGGCGAGTGCAACTGGACCCGGCCACTTCATGAAAATAATATGGAGGAATCGGGTTTCTGTAAATAATATACAAGGCTATGGACATTTCTGCAGATTACACTAGAAGCTCAGACGTGAGAGTGTGTATGTGTATTTCTGTGCGTTTGCATACATGAATATGACTGTCATTATATAAATGTAATTCACATACACACACGCACACACACACACACACACACACACACACACACACACACACACACACACACACACACACACTACAAACTATGTTGGATGCACAGTAATTCAGCATTGCATCTACATATTTCTTACTCAAAGTAACACAATGTAGTAATTCCCCTTAGTTGATTGATTTCCAATGTGCTGGGTACTCAATTAGCGGTAAAGGGGTGTCTAAAACCACCATGATCCTACCCGCAACAGGAAAGACACATAGTGCAATACTAGAGGTTCCGGATACACATCGGCAACAACAGTGCGGCACCAAAATGAATTTGAAGCTGTTATTTTAAGGTAAAATAACTACTCTGTGCTGCCTCAACAATAAGATATGACATCTGACATGCAAGGTCATTGATGTCGCCCTCTCAGAACCACTCAAATGCATTGTGCCAGAAAATGTTGATATACCGCATAAAGTCATAACATGAAGTATTATTAATTTAATATAGATTACATTTAGAATATAGGTCCAAATTGCATCATATTGCTGGGAGAAGAAAATAAATAGTCTGATGTTGTATATTTCAATAGACATATTATGTCCTGGAATTTGTTTCTTAAAGGTGCAGGCACAGATTTTATGTGATTTCAAGCCCATAACATTTTTTGTCAGATTCAGCTATCATCTCCTCACGACTGTTAGCTGCCCAATCCGTGAGTACACTGCAAAAAAATAAAATCTGGTCTCTGTAGGCAGCCCAGGCTCTGAAAACTGGAAACAAACAAAGTGGGGGGTAGCCTGCACCGAAACAAAAATGAAACATTGGGTGGACTTTCTCTGGGAATGCTGAATGTAGGGAGCTACTTCTCTGGTGTGTTTCGTTTGGTCCTTGGTTAAAAATATAATGCACGTTTTTTACACAAAAGCGTCTGCTAATCAATCTTAATATAAACATAAACATAAACACAAACAAACGTGACTTCCTGCGCCATCTCTGACTGCACCTTTAAGATTAAGTAGTTTGTGTCTTTGTTGTCACTACACTGGACAAAGCCCCAGTTGCTGTTTTTACATAACGTAAGACCTCAGCACGGAAAAGTGAAGAAGCCAAGATCAACATGTCTGTCAGAGTAGGACTAGGAAAAAAAAATAACATGGGAGGCTTACACACATTAGAATGAATCCCATGATACATGATATGTAGCCCAGTGTTCCTCAGCTAAATCAAAAGCAGATAATAATGGGGGACAAGGCTTGAATAGGTCATAAGGACCTATTATATATATTCAGTGTGTATCAAATGTGGTTGCACCTATGCTAGTTTAAAGGGGCAATAATGTTCTATGGAGGAAAATCATTACTACATTCACAATGTAAATCATCGTAATAAAGGCTTCTGTGGCTATGGGCTCCTTGTCCAAATGTGATTATGAAGTACTGCTGTCATGACGGACCTATGTGCTGTGAATATCGCTATTGATTGCAGATCTGCAGACAAGGATCCAAAGCCATAAAGTATGAATTATCTGTGTCCCCGCATTGAGCGGTGGATTGATGGCCATATTGATCCCTTCAGCTCCGCGTTTTAAGAGCTATTTAGCATCAGCACAAGAGAGGATCCACAGGATAAACACCAGCAGATTTCACATGCACCAATCAACTGACACAACCCCCCATTGAAAGCCCAGGCTCAGCTTCTAACACCAAGCTAGGCTGGCAGTCAAATGTGTTTAAGCTTGGCAGACACTTTCAGGATGGATAGAGTGGTAGGGAAACTCTGCCGAAATCAGCCGATCCTCTGTTTGGGTGCGAGCAGACAGACTATCTCCGATAGCTCGCTGTCCTGTGTCAAAGGTCAGCCATGTTAAATTCATAAGTAGTCTTTGATGTCACTGTGATCTTGGAGGCCACAACCTGACAGTAACAGGCCTGCTTTAAACAGGTAAGCACAGATAACGCCACACAGTCCGTCGTGCGTCCACACAGCCCAGACAGGCGCAGAGAAGCTGACGACCCAAGGCCCATTTACGGCCTCGGCTTACAGCCTAACTGTCTAATCAGTGATCTAAACAAAGCCGCGTTTCCCTTATGTATAGAGGAAAAGAGGAAACTGTGTGTAGAAAAGGATGCATTTCAGATTAGTACCATTAGAAGCAGATGAGTGCGGACTAGGACAGGTTTTTACATGGCAGGAAAATACTTTGTCTAGTTCAGCCAAAGTAAACTCTTGCCAGTTGTTTTTATGACCTTATCAGATCATCACGATTGTCAAAATGAAATGAAGCAGTAGTGTTATTATGGCTATTGGGTCTTCATTTAATCTAACAGTGAACCTGGGTGAAGCTTGATCCCATGTTATAAGGCCTGCAGCTTTGTGTGTTTGACACGTCATTTACCTCACACACACACACACACACACACACACACACACACACACACACACACACACACACACAAACACACAAACACAACACACACACACACACTCAAACACAACACACACACACACACACCTCTGGCAAACATGTATCACAGCATGTTAAAAATGTATCCAGGGGAGTCTTTGATCTTGTGCCTGCAATCAGTGTAATCTTTGCTTAAGAAGTGCAGAGTAGACGTTTAAAAGTTATGTGCATATGAAGAGAGCTCTGGGAGATAATCTGGGTTTTGATGTATCTGCATCCGACTGATGAGATATGGGTGCCACATCACAAGTTTAGTCCGCACTACAGATGCCATATCACCCCGCACAGATTTCCCTTCAACATGATAGGAAAATAAATTATATTTTTATTCTTAAATGAATTATTTAATTTCATTGGGGTTTCATACATGTAGGCTACTCTCAATATCAGGGAAATCTTAAAGCTATGTAATGTTAACTAAGCAACAAATATTTAAGAGATAATCATTTGTGATGTCTGTCCCACTAAGAAACGGACAAAGTTGAAAATGAAAGTACAACCAGAATTGGCCACACGGACCGGATTATTATGCATGTTAAGTGTGAGGATGAATGGAACGAACTTGCCTTCACAGCAATAGAGATGGGTGTAAAATCCTACAAATTTACATTCTTGCAGAAAATTATCATATATTATCAACAACACATTTATTATCGCCAAGACATGGTCAAAGCACTGTGCTCTTTCCAGTGCTCCAGGTCCTGTTATTCACAGGGCTTTTAATTGCCTAGTGAGCAGTGAATGGCTAATAATGTATTATAACACCTCTGGGCTCTAAGGACAATCACACTCACTCTGCTCAGAAGTGTGTGTGTGTGTGTTGTGTGATTAGATACAGTAAGTTAGTCGTTTACTCTCGTACTGTACAAAATGACCGATGATCAGGGTTGAAAGTTCATATGTGGTCAAATGCTCCCAGAGACGAGAACAATCAAAAATGTTTAATGTTTTGCTTCTAATGATTCTAATGCTTTTTCACTGAGAGTCATGTTATTTTCTGTAATGATTTTTGTTTTGTTATTCATAGCTTTCTGCCTGAGGTCAAAGTGACTCTTCATTTTATTATTTGTGAAAATAAGAAAACTGACAACAGTAGACTGGGTTTTCTTATTATTATTATTATTATTATTATTGTGTCAGTTTGTGTTTCTAGCCAAGTGTTGTGAAATTGCACTTAGGTGCAGCAAAACATCAACGCTGAAAAGTTCTCCGATCAATACCGAATAAACAAAATGATTCACACACAAATCACTCAAGTTATTTGTCCTGCATAGCTCTATTACTCCAACCAACTCTATTACCCTGGCCAACTCTATTACCCTGGCCAGTTCACTTTCTGCTTTATAGCTTGTCCCACTGTTTGATATCTGATTATAGCCTCATACATCACATTCAAAAACTATTGAAAAGTCCATAAGTTTGAAGTTAATCATCTCATTGACATGGCCCATAAACTATGCTTGTGGCACACATGCATAGATCTGTCAAGAGGAAACCTATAACCATAAATCTAATGGCGGGGGGGGGGGTTACATTCCCATTCCCTGCAAAGAAACTTTGAAAGCAGAGGGAAATGTGAGGTGGTGGCTCTCATCTAAAATGGCGGCACACTTGAGAGGAGATTAGTGTCTTTGAAGTCTCTCATTTCACACACATAGCATTTAGTGTGATTAGCATACAGTGTGCACTAATACACCGAGAGAACGCATGCCTCATACAGTAGATTTCTCCTTACTGATTCCTGTTCATCTAGTGGAGATTATAAACCAAGCGAATATTCTCCAGAGATACGGAAAGAGGTTTGGAGAGGGGAACTCCTGATTCCGCATAAAGGATATTGGACCAGACATGTGTGGATGGAACTGGAAATCTAACCCAGAATACAAAGCAAAACAAAGATGGCAGCTTTTTTTGACAGATTAGATTGTAGAGACCTGAGACAAGTAAAATCAAGAGGTCACAAAGCCTGGTTATATGTGGGAAAATTTTGAGATGTTTTCTTACTTCAAAAACTTTAGCTAGTGCTGAAATAAGTCTTGTTGTCTTGAAGTATACCAAACAGAAACGTTCACTTAGCAGAATAGTTTCAGATAACTGGCTTGCCACACTCATACTACGTCAGCACAGTTTTTTTTGCTGGGATTATTTTTTAGAAAAGAAAAAAAAATAATAATTTGAGATGATCCAGGCTTCTTGATCCCTGTCTGGCCAGTCAGCAGGCTGTAAGGGATGGCTGATCCATTCCCTTTGAATATCAGTTGTGTAACTCCATATTCACACAGCTCAA
>NC_063207.1:4554338-4581838 GCF_017589495.1 Alosa alosa | reverse complement strand
GTGTGTGTGTGTGTGTGTGTGTGTGTGTGTGTGTGTGTGATGGTGGGGAGAGAGGGGTCGGTGGTATTGTTGAGCAGTCCCTGAGGACAGCCATTTCATGCCACTAACTTGCTATTGTTTGCTGACATATGCCAATGCCAACGTGGAGAATGGCAATCTGACTGATACGATCACCCTCAAATGTGCACTGAAGAGCAAGCTCTCAGAAAATGTGTTCTTCAAGGGCAAATCCAAAGCTAACCCGTAAGGTTTTACAACAGCTGCTCTCCCTGCACAGTTACTGTAGCTTTCCCATGCACTCTGACTGTATCTCCACTTTTATTCCCTGCAGAGGTATGGTAAACGCACACACACACACACACATGCACACACACACACACAAACACACACACACACACACACACACACACACACACGCGCGCGCACATGCACACACACACACACACACACACACACACACACATACACATCACTCTTATACTCATAAAACTCAGCTGACATAATGAATGCTTAAAGGTTATGTTGGCCGAGAAGATTAGTTTTGAGAATTGGTGTCGGAAAATTGGAATTTGAAAGAGATTAAATGACGATTAGTGGATTTTGCATGGCTTTGGTCTCCTGTATCTGTTTGTAAGTCCCTATTGTAATCCTGTGCACACAAGACCACAAAGTGAAAAACACACAGCAGTGTCTGCCCCACGAACCTGACTGAATGTGATAAAAATAGCGACCAGTATGACAAACCACTGATTTGACCTAAAAATCTGACATCTTACAGTTTATGAAGCAATGACATTCATATTCTCTAGTGTCAATATCCAATTCCATATAAACATCAATATAGATATTCAATATTTGATTACCCGCAATCTCCTTGTTTAATTAATTAACAGTTTTGCATCGTCTACAGTGAGATACATATCCATTACTCATATTTTATGGACCAGTTGACCATGTACCTTATCCAGAGTAAAGGTAACGAAAACCGTATGTATGAGTAAAGGTAAAATATACTTTATCCATGTTTAAAGGTAACATCTACTAGTACGTAGTAGTAACATATGCAGGTATAGTAAGGTAGTAATGTATGTAATGTATGTGTTCTTTGTTGGAGTTGAACCCTTGACTGTGGTGTTACCTTGTTCTATAGGCAGCACTTAGAAACACCACCACTGTTATTGTGTTGAAGGTACTCATGTACTGTAGCTCAGAATTAAAACACTTCAGGGAAAGAGAAGAGAAAGAGAGAATGAGGGGAGAGAGAGAGAGAGGATGATAGAGTGCATTTTTTCCCTACGGAGCATGCATACCTCTTGTCAGGGTGAAAGAACGGTTGCAGAGACAAAAGAGAGAAAGGGGGAAAAAACGAAAGGAGGAGATAAATAAACATTTTTTTCAGCATCACTCAGTGCTGTTGGGATGCAAATGGAGAAGGAGTGAGCGCGTATAGTGGCCCTAACTCAAGCAGACGGGCCAGCATGAGCACATGTGCAGTAACGTCTCCACTCGTACGGAGGGATTTAACACAAGCAGCGCCAGAGACAGGGAGAGAGAGAGGAGGAGGAGACAGACAGAGAGAAAAGATGAAAAACAGAGAGAAGAGAGAGAGAGAAGAGAGAGAGAGAAAGAGAAGACAAACTGAGATAGAGATAGAGGGAGAGTCAGGGGGAAGTGAGGATGAAAAAGAGAGGGAAGAAGGGATGAAGAGAGAGGGAGAGAGAGAGAGTTGGAAAAACCCAGTGAGAGCCTGGGATGGGTCTTCGGTATGACAGCAGTGTGACGCAGTGCTGAGAACGCTACATCAGACGGAATTTACGCCGGTGTCTGACTGTCAAAGGGCCGCTGACTACGCTCTGATGAAGCACTTCTGCTGCTCTGGGAAATCAGACACGTCTGTCTATTCTTTTCTCCCTCCTTCCCTCTCTCTCTCTCTCTCTCTCTCTCTCTCTCTCTCTCTCTCACTCTCTCTCTCACTCTCTCATTCTCTCTTTAAAATATCCAGATTTCATCTCTTTAAGTATATAGACCGTGGAAAGCCACGGCCACGGATCCATCTCTCTTACTTTCTTCTCGCACGTAAGCTGAACTTACTTTATTTATTACTGAGAACCGGCTCTCAAACGTCATGGTCTCCAGAAGAATAGCTGTCTGTTAGGCTGAACACAAACTGAGGTATTGTTTTTGCCATTGGAGCATACAGTATGAGAGTCATGGTAAGGTTATAAGTGCAATCTATCAGCTGTAAGGACATCATCACTATAAATTAATGTCTGTTCATTAATGATTATATAGAGCATACAACAGTAACTGAAACCTAAATTTACGCTTGATGCATATACCAAAATGATTTATGTGTGTACATCTGTTCAAAGTATTTATAAACATCTCATTAAGAGGTTATAATAGGGCCTTCATGCCGGAAATTCCGACCTCCGATAGAGAAAAAATGACTTGAATGCAAAGTCTGGCCGGATTTTTTGCTCAGAGACTCGTGCAGAAGTCTTGTGCCCCGAGGTATCCAACTTGACGTCACTATCATATATTCTCCAACCACGGCAGATCCCTTGCAACAACACAAGAGGCGAATTTCACTCTCATTACAAATAGGCTAGGTAATTTATCACTAAACTAACACTACAGATAGAAACACTCACCCCAGGATATTTTCCGCTTGCTAAACCATAAGCCGTTTTAATAACTTATTTATGCATTTCCTGTATTTGTTTTCCGAGCTGATCTCAGAAACACTCTTTTTTCAGAGGTCGGGATTTTTAAAGTCGCGACAACAAACTGTGCAACCAGGAACTGCCATTTTAATTTCCTTGTCACCAAGCTAACGAACATCAAGCTGGCTAAATTGTGTGTAGCTGAATAACTGTGTTACGTTAACATACCTACCGGATACCTATTCAGCCTGTTCTGTGTGCTATTATGTAGTTGAATAACTTGCCTTTCCAGATTAAATGTCTGTTCTTGCTCTTGGATATCGTGAAATACATTTCTAAATAGATGCGCCTTATAGTCCAGTGCGACTGATTTATGTTTTTTTCCTCTTCATGACTGATGCGACTTATAGTCCGGAAAATATGGTAGGCCTACTACTACTACTGCTGCAGCTGCTTCTTCACGTGCACAGGCTAAGTGTGTGTGGATGAAAGTGATGTGTGGTGGCTCTGCCCTCCCAGGACGGGACAGTTGAGGAGCCCATGGTGGAGTAGAGGAAGGGTGAGCCTCCCCTGGTGAGCCTCCACCTGCGGCAGCCTGCTACTACGTACATCTTCCTCATCTGAGACACTCTCAGTCTCTGAGGAGATGAGGTTTGCCATGACTGACAGCGCAGTCCACAAATCAGGTACTAAAAATACTCTCTCTCTCTTTTCTCTGTGTGTGTGTGTGTGTGTGTGTGTGTGTGTGTAGTATTGTGTCCTCATATTTATTTTCCTTTGTTCTCTCTCTCTGTGTCATTGGTGAGGACTATGATTGTTCAATATGTCCATCATCTCATCATCTCTCAGTTTTTTCTTCCCACTGTCTTTTTCTCATTTGCTTTTGTCATTCTTTCATATTTCCCTTGACATGTTCTTCACTAGTTTCTTCACTTCACAACCTGCCCACACCTGTAAAATTCTAAAACAGTGAAAGAATTCTACAGCATTTGTACATCGCTCTCTCTCTCGTTTTCTCTCTCTCTCTCTCTCTGTTTATCTTTCTCTATCTTAAATTTGACAACAGCACTAACATCAATTACAGCATTACAACAACAAACCATACACTGGTATCCTAGCTATTTGTTATTGTTTGTTAGTGTGTTAGTTAGTGTTTTTTTTTGTTTTGCAGTGGAACACACCACAAACCTGAGATTTGGAGCCAATTTGTGCTTTTGCAGCTCTACTCACTTAATGCTCAGACTTTTCTCCTTCAATTAAAGCTCATTTAATTAGCCTCTTAATCCAAAGCCCCACTGCGCACGCACAGCCATTAGCATAGAGTGCTAAACTATAACACGTCAAAAACCCCACGTTGAAAACTGACACACATTTTGCATAAATAAAAAATAAAAAAATACATATACCATAAAGTCGTAACACAGTCCGCACAAGGAAGAGAGGAATAAAAGGGGGCCATACCTTTGCTTTTGGCTATGGAGGAGAAGAGAAGGCATAGTGTGCGATGTAAAGAAGGAGATGAGAGGAAGTATAGTATCCAGACAGTGTCCAGTCGGAAGAACAGAAGTGGGAGGAAGAGAGGAAGAAAGAGAGGGAAAGAAAACATTGTTGAGAACAAGATTCACTTCCGTGGGAGTCCTTGATGAGAATTCAACAAAGCACGTCATGGAAAGCCTCTTTTGCATCCCCATCAAATACACTTAACACACGGCACTGCACAGCAAATCAAACCAGACACTCTGCGCATGCAAAAACACCAAAGCCTCATTATATACCAAAGAATAGAAGAAAGAGTGGGAAGTATATACCTTGTTCTGCCATCATCATGTGGGCCAAACCTTTGGAGGGGGGCATAGAGAATGAAAGGAAGAGAGAGAGAGAAAGACACAGAGAGTGAGTGAAAAAAGAAAGCATGCATTCATCAGAACACATGATTCAGTATGTTCTGTGTTGTGATATCACATATTTCCCCCGTAAAGAGAAGCATGGCACCAAACACACAAGACAACAAAGCTTTCCCGTTTGTTCGGTCGGAATAAAAAGTTTTCGGGAGGCATTAAGATTCAGGGGAAATCCCATTTCCTCTCCTTCTGACAGAAGAGGCTGGGGAAACGGCAGGGAATGCCTTAGTACAGCTACATCCAGGGGACTTCATGAAAATCAATTATGTAAATACATTTACAAGCCAGAATCACTATTCACTGTCAGAGGCAATGTACTGTTAGATTCGAGTTTCAAAGCTGCTACAGTAACCTTAATAGCTAATCAATAGAATACAGTTACATTTATGCTTTCTCTCATTGTGACGTATCATTATGACATCACAGTAAGTCGCCACAAAAGGAAAGGGAAAAGAAAAACAGAGTCATGTCCGCAGCCGCGGTAACGTCTACGCTGATGATCATATGTTCTTTCAACTCACCTGGGATGGCGTTGACCTCTGTTGTTCCAGTTTCAGGAAAAGACACGATGGGGGATGAAAGAAAGACGGAGGGAGAGAGAGAAGGGAAGAGTTTGAACGTTAGAGGTCACTCAAGGTCATTTTTGCATGAGGGTCTATCATGCAAACACACAGACACTCAACAGCATACACAGGGCCCCCTATGTGAGAGGCCTGTGCATGTTCAACATGGAGGTTCAGCCTCCCCACACCTCATCTGTCCCATCCCGAAAAAAGGCAGGAAGCAGATCAACTCATGTGGTCCCATTATTACACTCCAAGGTCACAGATCACAACATCAACAGCTTAGACACTCCCAGGTCAGCAGTGGACACTGGGTACAGAGTTGGTCCAGATCTGGCGCTGACCGGGATTGGGGGCAGCAAGGAGCTTTTTTGGATCAGGACCCGTTCAGGACCAGACCTGTTCCAGACTGAGTTGCTATCTGGACCACCCAACCGTGGTAGAAAGTTCTAGAAGAACTACACTGCCTTCCCAACCCTCAGCAACCACCCTCATATCCCAACACATGGTCAAACGCCACTCTAGTGCTTTGATGGCCAATCCCTCCCCAAACACTCTCTCCCCAGCACCCATAAATCCTTGCAGGCAGCTTGGCCTGCTCCCACAGAGAAGGGCCACTGATTTATGATGCTGGCATGGATTTACCTTTTCTTTCTTTCTTTCTTTCTTTCTTTGTTTCTTTCTTTCCTTCTTTCTTCTCTTTCTTTCTTTCTTTTTCCCTTTCTTTGCTTTTGAGTGTAATTTGTTTTGGGTAACTCTGTGAGATCCTCTGAGTCAGTTCACCCCCACACTGCAGACACACAGGCTGGCCTCTCCTACCGCTGGCACCCTGGCACTCTATTCTGGCAGGCACCACTCTCCACCTCACACACACACACACACACACACACACACACACACACACACGCGCTCGCACACGCACGCACCACTTTCCACCTCACACACACACACACACACACACACACACACACACACACACACCACTCTCCACCTCACACACACAGACACACACACACACACACACACACTCACCACCTCTCCACCACTTTATTAACACTCATGGACAATAACGCTCCCAGAACAGCGGCATATCCCTAAATGAGGGCTGAAGCGGACCAATCGCCCACCGCTAAATAATGACTGAGTGTTAAAACTGGCCAATCCCAAACTATTAATTGGTTGGTCAGGTTTGAAGCAGGCCAATCCGATGTTGCTTAACAAGAACTGAAGACTGAGGCAGACCAATCCCATACTTCTACATGAGGATTGACGATCCAATCTAGCTCCACAAAGCAAAGGCTTGGCCAATCCCGCGCTGCTAAACGAGGGCTGAAGGTTGATGCTAGCCAATCCTGTGCTACTATAAACAAGGACTGAATGTTGTGGCTGGCCAATCCTGCACCGCTAAACGAGGACTCAAGGTTGAAGCTGGCCAATCCCACGCTGCTAAACGAGGACTGAAGATTAAAGCTGGCCAATCCTGTGCTACTTAACATGGATTGAAGGTTGAGGCTGGCCAATCCTATGCTGCTAAATGTGGGCTGAAGGTTGAAGCTGGCCAATCCCGCGCTGCTAAACAAGGACTTAAGGTTGAAGCTGGCCAATCATGTGCTGCTAAACGTGGTTTGAAGGTTGAGGCTGGCGAATCCTGCGCTGCTAAAGGTAGACTGAAGGTTGAGGCTGGCCAATTCCGCGCTGTTAAATGTGGGCTGAAGGTTGAAGCTGGTCAATCCTGCATTACTATACATGAGGGCCTAAGTTAATGGCTGACCAATTCTGCGCTGCTAAACGTGGGCTGAAGGTTAAGGCTGACCAATCCTGTACTGCAATAAGAGAGCTGTGAGCTGAGGCTCACCAACCCCCGGGCACTGAGTGGGAGCTGTGAGCTGAGGCTGGCATAAGGGCACCCGCCACAGATGGGCCAATCTGAGGACACCACTTCTGACTCCACTGCAACCTGCCCTCCAGCAGGGCATCAAAATGGGCATCACTTTAGCCTGGGCAGAGGGCACTGAGGTGATGTAACAAGTACTTCTATCTTTTAAGTACAGGGATCAGATGTCCCAGTTTGTCCAGGATTGTCCAGTTGTTTCAAGCTGGGTGTTTAAACACATATCTGTGAAATACTAAAATATCTAAAATGTTTTTTCAACATTCACTATCAAATTGTCCCAGTTTTTTATGACAAAAAAAATATATATTATATTATATTATATTATATTATATTATATTATATTATATTATATTATTATAATTATTACTTATCTAAAGTGCTTATATATCTATATTATCTAAAGTGCTTATATATCTATCATGTTGTCATATTCTGTTCCTAGCCCAATAAAAAAAACATAAACAATGCACCACACACCTGAACTCCAAACGGATTTGTCTGTATGTGTGTCGATCAATCAATGCCATGACGCTTGGCCCTCTCTGACAGAATCTGTGAGTTTGCTGTCATGTCAAAGAGACAGTAGGCCTTTCCTGAAGTGCCATGTTTAAAACATGTGCATGTGATCCACTTCAGGGTTTCAGTTTGGGGGCCTGAAAAAGGGGTCAGCTTGGACTACTGGTACTGTGAGTCCTCTTATTGGAAATACATGAAATGACTGTTGAACAATTGAAGAAGAAATGCAGCTGCCATGGACTACCATGGGAACCACATACCCCAGCCTGATGCTCAGTGTTTAGTCTGAAGTACAAATAGCAATTACAAGTAGGAAATTACTGGCCTCCTAATTGAGCCGGACTCCATTAGATGGACTCAGCGCTTCTTAATCAGAAATGTATTGGATATTAATTTGGTTTGAAATTCTGTCTGCGCTGAGAGAGGTCTGGACATGCTGTTCGTCCTCTGGTCATCCATTTCCATAACATTAAACAGCATGTGAAATGGCCGACAGAGTTGTAAACAAACACTGAACCTGTTCCTTGGTCATTTAACAGTTTATTCTAAAGCATCATTTTCTAGTATAAGGGTCAGCAGTTTGGAGCAATATCACCATCCTTTTTGAAAATGCAATATTATTTTAGGTCTATAATTAAACTCTACTGTTAGCAAATTAATCAAGAAATTATATTTTTTTAATGAATAATAATGACAATAATGTATATTGTCTGCTACTGTATACTGATGTTGGGTACATGGTCCAAAAGGGAGATGCTTTAGTGTCAGGCATGCAAGACAAAGTAACACGATACACCATGTATAATTCAGCATATATCACATTCCAGTCTAGTCTTGGACGAATAAGCCACTGCCACAAGCAGTGGCGACATTTGAATAAGGTGTCCGTTTTAGCATGATGTGGTTTTTAATAAGATTCATTTAGCGCTGACGAGGAAACAGCCTACGAGCAGAGCAGAGGCCCGAGTAAAGAGCAGAGGAGGAGGGATGAGCCGTGCACGGCACACGGTCATAGGGGATGACAGATTGGGCATTTGTTTGTGTGTGTGTGTGTGTGTGTGTGTGTGTGTGTGTGTGTGTGTGTGTGTGTGTGTGTGTGTGCGCCTGCCAACTGTTTATTATTCTAATCCTTCCTAAGATTACGCGCTTTCGCAAATTATGTTGCCGTGTGGCTATCGCAATTGCCACAGAGCAAAGACCATACGCTGGAGCTTGGGAGAGCACAACTGAGGGCTTTTTAAGCCATCTGCCTGCAGAGAGGATGCGTCCAATACCCTCTGCTGCTTCCCCCAGTTGAAGCAGACTGTGCTTTCTGCAAACACATTAAAAACGTGCCTGATCTTTTTTTTCCCCCCCTCTCTTCTCCGGCCTGACTCAGCTAAATTATAATGAACGGTGCCAAATAGAGCCGCTCATTTTTGAGGACGGTCTAATAACTACCTGAACTATAAAGGGACCTGACAGAAATCAAAACAGCTCTACTAACTGAATCCAGACCATTTAGTGTTTAGAAGACAAACTGGGTCTGCTTTTCCTGTTTGAGGCCCTTAATATCTCTCTCAGTTCAATTCAGCTCAGCTCTCTTGGTTTATCCAAATACATACAGCACCTTGCCAAGTTTTAAAATATTTTATTTTTATCTTTTTTTTTATTTTTCTGGTTGATTTTACAGCAGTCTGTGTGTGTGACTGCATCCACCTCTGCTTTTTCCTCTCGGTCTCCCTGCTATCAGGTCACTGCAGGAGTCCGAGTCAGCCTCCGCAAACGAGACCAAAACAAACAGCGGCCATAAATCACGCCAAGAGGCCCGGCCAGCTTACACAGCCGTAAATCCACAGCGAGAGCCAGCGCCTTAAACCAGCCGACCGGCCAGCCAGCTCTACGCTGACGACTAGCCACACACACACACACACACACACACACAAATACACACCATAAACACAGACACACTCTCACACACACAAACACACACACATACACACCATAAACAGACACACACACACACACACACACACACGCACACGCACACGCACACACACACACACACACACGCACACACACAGGGTAGTCAGTGTTTCTTAAGCAGTCACCTCTCATCCAAGAGACAAGCACAATGTACTAGTAATGTACCAACTCTCTCTTTGTCTCTCTGTCTCTCTCTCTCTCTCTCTCTCACACACACACACACACATACACACATACACACACGCACACACACGCACACACGCACACACACACACACACACATCAATTCTCAGAAAGCAACAAAAGCCTGTTGCCAGCAACAGAGCACCCATAATAACTAGCTGCCTTTGGCCACGCTCAGCCGTTGTATGTGTTGCCAGCACGTGTGTCTGCAGAGAGCCAAACCAACTAACTCAAAGGGTCCCCCCTACACACATCATGCCACCCGACAGACTCAGAAAACGTCAGGATAACACAAACACACAGCTCACCTATGCCGCAAATTAAGACAGATAGCTAGTCCTCTCTAATCGTTAGCATGTAAACATCTACAGGATTTTTTGTTCTCTTCATGTGAGGCTTAAAGGTTTGCACACAACTGAATCACAACTGTGTTTCACTCAGTAAATGCAGTACATCTGAAACAGCAGAGCAGACCCAGCAGAGGGATAATAGAAGAATGGAATTGAGTGTGTACCTTTAATGCCCTCCAGGCTATAATTGCTTTTTGGAGGAGAAATAGTAGCCGTTTGTTTTTTATGTTCACAGAATATACACATTATTGTTAAGCAATTTAACATGGTAATAACAACTGCACAACACAGAATGGACACACAAAATAACGGTCAGTTTCCTGTCTTTTAGAAATTATATATATATAGAAAAGGCAAAAACTGTTGACAGTTGATACAATGCAGGTAGAGAGTGAGAAAGCAGGCACATAGCTCCTACATTTACAGAAGGTGCTTTTTGAGATAAACTATTTCATTCCTACATTTCTTATTAGGAATAAAATAGAAATAGAATAGAAGCCTTTCCCTGAAGAAATTGTTAGGGAAAAATGAAGCATTCCATCCAAATCAATTTCCAGGCTGTGTGGAGAGAGACAAGCGATGGAGTTATGATTGAATTCACGCCGCAGTGGAATTCTCGGGACAAAAGGATTGTAAGGCTCTAACACCTGCGATCTTTTGATTGTGTGAGAGAGAAGGTTCTAGAAAAGCCAGTCTAGAGAGCAACCAACCAGGGAAAAACCATTAATATAAAATCATGAATCCTAAAACCTTAAATTAGCCACACGCTCCTGAAGGTCACAATGAAACTGGTCTCGTTTTTGGCAAACAATAGAGAGAATTCAAATGAGAAATATCAGGAAAACACTGAATATGGGAAGATACTTAGTTCCAGACCTACAAATCAGGCAGAGCCAATTATGTCAAGGTGTCTTGGGTCTGACCATTTCTCTGACCATCAACAGAAGAAAACCATGAGTACATGATGACTAGCTCTTTTTATGACCCGCGAGTAAGAATAAAAAGCCTTTTTAAAGCGTTCAAAGCCTTCTCTTTACCTTCATTGCAGAACCGGCCAATGTACTCCGTCTTGGAACAGTCGCAGAGCGGTTCCCCATCCACGACGGAGCAACTGCCTCCGTTCTCACAGGGGTTGATGGCGCAAATGCCCTCCATGTCCAGACGCACCTTCTGACTGCCCAGCAGTGTGGGCACCTTGCTGCCGTACTTGAGGTCGGTGAGCAGGCCGCGGAATGGCGGCAGCTCTTTGACGGTGGGCAGTGTGAGCGCGGCCGGCCGTATGTCCTGCGGCACGCCGCCCAGGAAGAGGTCGCTGACCACCTTCATGTACTGGCGCAGCGGGCGCAGAGGGCGCACTTCGTCCGCCTTGACCATGCCGTCCAAGCCCAGCGCCGTGCGCAGGTGGAAGCGGCCGAGCGTGGCCAGGTGCCAGGCGCCGTCGCTGACCCGGCGGTCCGACACCACGGTCGTCTCGGCGCAGTCGATGCTGAACTGCAGCTGCAGCCGCCCCTCCACCACCATCAACTGCAGGAAGTCGCAGTAGCCGCCGTCGTCGAAGTAGAGCAGCAGCGCCGTAGACGCGTTGGTCTGGAAGCGGAAGCTGAGCTCGCCGCGGGTGCTGGCGTCCCAGCGCAGGAAGCGCGCCCACTGGCCGGTTTGGCCCGTAAACTCCAGGCCCAGGCAGGGACCCGGGCCCAGGCAGGCGCCTAGCAGAGCGCCCAGCAGGAGCTGCCGCTTCAGGGGGGCAAAGAGGGGACCCATGGTGAGGGAGCTGGGCACACAGGGCAGAGTTATAATCCGCAACGGCAGCGAGCAACCATTGACTTCACCCGTAGGCTCATGGGATTGAGTATATTCCACAGTATATCCAACAGTGTATATAGCTGCGCCCCAAAGGTTTGCAAGTGTGTGGGTGTGTATGTGTGTGTGTCTCTGTGTGTGTGTGTGTGAATGTGTATGTATGGGTGTATGTGTGTGTGTGTGTTAGTGTAAGTTGAGGTCTTCCAAAAGGGTGACAAAATCTGTGCGAAAGAGAGACCAAAGAGATGTGAATTCAGAACCTAAATAGACAAAATGGCAGAGTCATGTGGCAGTTTACATCGCACGACTCTCCAGCTGCCCTCTTAGGCCAAGGGGGGATCTCTCTCCCACTCCCACAAAGGAGGACCTCAAAGAGGACGAGAGGGAAGTATAGGGTCAGCCGTGTTTGAGCTGGACTGAGGCGTATCCTCTGAGGGATCTGTTGGCTGTACCAACAGATCTACGCTTATTGAGGTGTTTATGCGTGTGTGTGTGTGCGTGTATGTGTGTGTATGTGTGTGCGTGTGTTTAAACAGCACAGGTTGTGTGACAGAGGCTCGGGGAGCCGGGTTCCTTGAAGCTGCCTCTCATCTGTGTAAAGAACAGCACGCTCCTCATGGTGCCTTCTGGATCAGGTCTCCGGGATCGCCACGGTTACGCTTCCTCCTCAGGTCCTCAGCTGTCAAAACACAGAGACAGGAAGTTAGTAGGAAAGTTCTGGCACATGCTCCCACTAATTAGGAGAGTCAGACAGGAAGGTGTCTCTGGGCGGAAATTTAGATGAGGCAACTGACAGCTTCATAGGGTTCATTTACAGTAATGTGAGGCTAATTTGTTATAGAAGCTTGCACGAGGGCACAACCAGAATCTACAAAAGATGTATGTGCGGTTATTGTGCTATTTGTACACTGTTTTGAACAACATAATAGTGTTTGATTTTTGAACGATTTATTTACTCATCGTATATTTTTTGTGTTTGTTTTTGTTTTTATTATTTTGTGTTTCTTATTTTATTTTGTATATACCGGTATACACACACACACACACACACACACACACACACATATATATATATATATTTGCCTGCCTTTTGCCAGCAAAATTTCTTGCCCGTTTATCAGCCATCAGGCAGAAAATTCCCCCCATTATCACTATGGCAACCTCAACTATCAATCAAGCGTGTGACTGCCTGCATTTAAGAGATGATGAGTGAAATTAAAGGCTATTTCAGCAAGACCAGAATGCACTAGTCTCTTCTCTCACTCTCTCTCTCACACACACACACTCTCTCACACACACACACACACACACACACACACTCAATTCCCCTAGGTTACACCAGCTGGGAGCACCTCCTCCGTGTGAGGCCCTTGAAATGGACACAATGGCGTCCAGACGAGAGGACATGCTTCACTGGTTTAAATAAAACGAACGCAAATGTAAATTCCCCTTCACTTGTTTCCTGGTCGGGGCATTTTGATCATTTTTTTATGAACACTGAGCTCTTTGTCCTATATGTTATCGCATCAAGTCATTTATTGTATTGTAATGTATTTTATTGTCTTAGTTGTTTCTTTTGCAGCAAGGGTTAGAGATGGACATTCCGGCCACTCAGCCTTCTGCCCTATTTCATCCACCACATTTCCACAACAACAACATGTCTCATAGATATTTCACTGAGGTAAATGTTAAATTCCTCCATCTTAAAATGTGCTGGTGTGTTATATAATGGCGATGGTGCAGGCAGACGCAGCTGAAGCCCTGCAGATAGAGGTGTGTGTGTGTGTGTGTGTGTGTGTGTGTGTGTGTTTGTGTGTGTGTGTGTGTGTATGTGTGTGTGTGTGTGTGGAATGGGCATGCTGCGGTCTGAAACCGAGCCCATCCTCGTCTGTCTGCCCTCAACCCTCCTCCCTGCCCCACCTCCATCTCCTCTCCTCTCCTCTCTCACCGTCAAACAGCAATGTCAGGAGATTAAAGGTTATCTCTGTTTGGACATAAACAACTTTAATTATTCAAAACAAACCCAATCTGATGCAGGCCAGAAACTATACAGAAACAATCCGTACGTCAATTAAAACAAAAAAAGATTATGGACACCCTCATCTAAAAAGGGACGTATGCAGTTTGGGAGAGCTTCATATAAAGAACCTGTGTCCTACAACAGCCTGGTGTCAGATGACATGTCCCCATACTAAGTGTAATCTAATCGGCCTCTAATATTCCCTGTGAGGCTGCAGGTAGAGCCAAACAATGACTAAGAATGGCCACCGCAACACAAACACACACACACACACACACACACACACACACACACAAACACACACACACACGCACACACAAACACACACAAAACACACACATGCACAAATAACACACGTTTCCAGCCAGCCAGTCCTACAAGCTCTGCTTAACAAACCGAGTGCAGAGAGAAAACAAAAAAAAGATGGTGTGTGTGTGTGTGTGTATATGTGTGTGTGTGTGTGTGTGTGTGTGTGTGACCCCTACACACGAACACAAAGTGGCACGAGCCGAGACCACTTTCATCCCTGTCTGTGAGAGTGTGTGTGTGTGTGTGTGTGTGTGTTTGCTGTTGTCTTTTGTTGTGGAGGGGGGTGTTGAGTGGTGTGGAATAGTGGCAGGGTGAAAAGGCTAAGCTGTGCAGATCATTGTTCTCATTGATACGTGAATGATGAGACCCACTGGGACACCACACAGGGTCAAAACACAGGGAGGGGGATCGGGGGGGGGCAGTGGGGTGCGTTAGGATTCCCTTAAAGAACACTGAGGAGGGGACATGGTCAGCGCTCGGCATGAAACCAGAAAAGATGTGTAATGACGATGCTCTCCCTGCCTACGTCTGTACGTCTGGCCTTTTTATCAAAGCCACCACAGCACTCCATATAACAGTGCTTCAATCACATACACACACAAACAAACACATACACATATACATACATGCGTGCACCACAAACGCATTGCTCTAGAGGCGCCTCCACAAAATGTCCTCCCCAGTGATCAGGTGATACCGCAGAAGGCGGGAGAGGCAACACTTCGTCTCACATACACCCACCCCCCCACACACACACACACACACACACACACACACACATACAAGCACACGCACCATTTATACAATCAACTGAGGATGCAGCATGTCATGCAGATGCTACAGAAATAAAAAATAAAAAACACACCACCTTCCCAAAAAGCATGTTTAGCACACATCTCTAGGTGAGGGAAAGGCAGCAAGGCTTAGTAAATTACATCACCGCCCACCCTTACCCATTCTCTGTAACCCACCAACCGTGGATGAGTGATGGGGGGGGGGCATCCTGGCCCAGCCAGAGGCGTCTTGCAGCGGGCACAGGCACCAGCGAGCCGGCCGGCAGTCCAGGGCTCCGCAGGAGACTAGGAGCCTGCAAGCGATTCTGGACGCTTCTGCTGCATTCACACTTAACATGACATCACCGTCACCCAGTAATGCTGCCCGCATATGCCAAACTGAACATCTCTCTCTCCGTAACGCTCTCTCTCACACATCCTCAAATCTTTTTTTATCCTGTTAATTTTAGCATAATTTGAATCACAGGTATTTATCCATTGTCTTAATTGTAAAACACGTAAAGCACATTTTCGCCGTAGTGCAAAGATCCCACATTGCAGCATGTCCTCTTGTACTATATAGTCTACAATTGAGCCGACTGTGCGTAACAGCACGCAATGCAGTTGTTGCAGAAACAAAAGCTTTTTTTTTTTATTAAATCGGGAAAATAGAACATGATTTAAACGATACGAATATAACGCACAAGTATGAATAAAATAATATGATTGAATATGTTTAAACATCTATCGGAGGAGGACATGTTTCTCTTTTTTATATCTAATATTTTTCACATAAAATACATTAATGTAGTAGGCTAGATTATAAAATCAAGAAATATTCATTAACAATAGAAAAAATAGGGCATTTTTTTCGGGCTAGAATAGATTTCTTGTGCATATTTTTATTCTTCTTCGACAAAAAAAGAGAACCTCTTTGCCCGCCCTTGCTTGTGTCGGCTTAGCTAATGGCCTGCCAAATAGCGCCAGTGACGGCCAAACGGTGCCAAATACAGAATTAGCCAGGCCCCTGTACAGGCTTCCACGACAGGAACAAAATATGTACATACTTGGGTGGATTCATATACGCCCAGTCCTCGACATGGGGCCTTGTTGTCTCTATAGCAGCTTGGAATACACCAGCGCGCAGGGCGTAGTCTTTTATTCAACATTCTAATGCAATCGCATTTAGGATAGGCCACTGCCATTCCACCTGCATTTTTGCCAGTAGGTCAAACGTTAATAGTTGAGAAGCCAGTTTAAAAAGCAACATTATAGCCTACATTAATCCGTCACCGGAATTTCCTAAAATGGGGCTGGTAGATATAAAGATATGTGCCTAAAAACAATTCAGCACATGTTAAAATAAAAATCACTAGGGTATTACATTAGAAGCACATAGGCCTACACAAATATGTGATCAAACCATATTTACTGATTGTTTTATGTATATGTCTTGATGCTGTGGCTTTTTACGCAGTACCTACAGTTTAGGCCCAAGGATTAAAATCGGACTGCAGAGTGTGTATATTTTCCTTTCTTCAAAGGTCACACGCCCACGCCGACTCACAGCAAATTTTACATGTATGAAACGATTGCCATAATTGCCTATTTAAGTGAACAAAGGAACAGTCATGACGATGCATTGTCTGGAATGCACTGAAGGATTAAATTAATTCCCTCTTTTCAAATTATTTATTTCTCTGTCGGTTACTGCCAGGCACCGATATCCTTGATAAGGTATATAAAATCTGTACACATAAGATAAATGCTGCTTTAAAGAAAGCAAATGGTTTGCCGTTATAAAGAAAAAAAATAAATCATCGAACGCCGTTCAATGTGGATTTAAAGGACATGCACACATTTCCAAAATAAAACATAATTCTACGTCAACATTAAGGTAATAAATTTACAACTAGATTAGTCATGAAAATAGATCTACAAAATAATATATACGTAGTCTATTCTTCATATGCATTAGGTGTTTATTTTATTTTCCAGAAGAAAAGGAAAAATAAATGGAAAAGGGTTTTTGGGTAAAATGCAGTCTCTAAATGACAGATACCACCTACGCAGTAAATTAAATTTGAATGTGAAATTTCTACTAAATTGTGTATAGTGTAGTAATATTTTTATATTCAAATTAATGTTTAGCATGCTTTTTGCAATTGCTGAGCGTTTGGTATTGTCTTCACTGTAGGCCTATCTTTTTCAGTAATGCACATTTTTAATACATTTCATGGATACTACATAAAATGTTTTGGAAAACAAATGTAGGGGTTGTGGGTTCACATTTTGATGTTTAAATGAACAATTCTCAAAGCAGGGTTGAGTGTAGTGATTGGTTTATTAAAGCATAAGCGTAAAATATTGCAGAACATGGGCAGACATGTCTTGAATTTGACATGTGTAGCATATGAATAATTTTCTAAACGTATTTTATTAAAGTTTGAATTGAGTAGGCCTAATATAGATCTTAAGAGAGCATTATTAACCTAAATGTGTTTGTGTGACGCAAATTAACTCCAGGAAGTATTTTAATTTGCGTTGTTGTTTTTCCAAATGTATTCATGTTCACAGAAGTTGTGTCAAATGTAAGGCATATAAAAGAGCTCTCCCAAAAGACACCGGAGCCACCCTATTCATTATTCAGGGCAACTTTAGATATAAGATAGAAGAGGCCTGTTTATAAAGCGGAATATTCTCCAAGAACAACAATTGAATTCATGTGAAGCAATGTTATAAACAGTGTTGGTCAGATAAAGTGGTCAAAGGCGCCACAGTCGCGTAGTAAATTAATTTGTTCATGAGGTAGGTCTACCTTTCCCCGCTACGCCTGTCACTGGGCACGAGACTTCGGGAGCATTCAGCAACGAGACTTGTCCCACTTTAACCGCTGACTGAGACCGAGGATAATTATTTAACTTGTGTTAAATGAAGAAAGCTGGGCGGGTTGGTAGCCTGTAGCATAAATTAAGTACACAGTCAAGGCAATTCAGGTCGATTTGATTTGTCAAAGTGTACATGTATTCGTGCTGGGTATCCATGAGATAGGCTACGTTTAACGAAGAAAAACGACAGCATAGACTAATGTGTTTGTACTTAATGATAGGTTAACTATCACGTAAAGGTCTTTGAAATTCATAAACATAGTAAGTTGGTGAGGAACTTAACGCGCCGGTGAGAATGTTTCATCCAGAAAATAAATAATCAAGGCAACTGACCTTAAATGAGGCAAAAATATCCAGACGCATTATAATCCATAATACATTCCTCAAAATGCGTTTTTAGATCCAGAATCAAGAACAGGCTTTGGTGTGAGCGCTGATGAAGGTTATCACCCGCGTGTTCGAGCAGGCTTGAGATTGCAGCAGCGGTGGCGTACCCGTCCACTCCCGCATCAGCGCGCGTCCCTCGCTGTGCGCCGGTGATGGCCAATCACCGGATGCTCACGCGCGCCACGCGGTCCGCCCTCCGCCCAGCACCGTGCTTGACATTTAAAGGCATAGAGACCGCAAGATGGGCTACCTGAAGAAGCACACCTTGAAGTATTTTATCTTTTGTTATTTTTTTCTTTTCAGAAAGAAGGTAAAATAAAGTAGGCTGCTAATGCTAAGAAAATGACCACAAAGGTCCCTCCCTGTACGGAGGAATGGTCATGTATTTGACATATTTTGGTGAGACTGCTGGTGAGGCATCCGCTGACATAACCATCGGCACTGCCCCCTTTAGCCATAACGCGCGTGCTGATGTGTTGTTGTGGGCGTTGTCAGCTGGATACTTCTGTGATCCTGTGGTCATGTCAGACATTTGAAAGATTATGCGCTCGAGAAAACACGTCGCAGCATCAGAATGTGCAGTCGAGTCAAAACAGCAGAAACTCGGCACCTGCGCTGTCCATGGTCCTGAGAACTATACGCGATACAGCGCTGCTGTGAAATGACATTATTTACCCTTAAGTGGCGACAGGCAAACCACAAATATGTTTCTTCACATCAAGAAGCCGAATTTCACCAAAGCTAAACAACAAGTTGCAGGTGACAATCGTGGAAACCTTCTACAACATTTTAGGGTGTAAACTTCACTTGCATAAACCCGAAAGAGGTCGCCAAAACTGAACTGTCGTGACCAAAATCCGTTGGCCATGACCCTGATTAATTCTCGAATTGATTTGTCATGAATTCCACACACCTCTACGTGAATTCAAACTTTCTGTGGAAATTCCACAACTCGCAAAAGCGTAATAAAAGCAACAAGGCGGGAGTTTTCACATCGATAATCTAACAAGATTAAATGGGGAAGATTAAATACATTTTTTTAAACGGAGATTTCATCATCATTACCAACCTTTGGGTCGGTCAATTCAATGATGTGGCACCACAGTTTATTAATGACAAACACATTATCATCTTTGTGCCACAAACATGGTTGCTACACTTCAGGTAAATAATACTGATGAGGATGTTAACCTCTCAAGCCACTGCTGCCTAAGACTTCTGTTGAAAAACACATAGAGCACTGACATGAACCTCTTAACTCCTAATAATAAAGATGCATGTGTGGAGACATGGAGACATACAACTAGGATTTCCATTGCATATGATCAACAAATAGCTATTTCATAACTTATTACCATGACTGTGCATATGTACTTGTATAGTCAGCGTGCATTTATCTTTAAAGAATGGACAGAATTGAGGTAAAGGCCTTGTGCCAGCGTCTTTGATCGGTATGGGCCTTATCTACTTACCCTGGCTTCTTCTAGTGTCCGAAATGTAAACCCCCCTCAATTAGAGGGCTGTTTAAAATGAGGCCACACTTCAGCCACTCAATACAGTGCAGCCCGCTTATCTCATTAGAGAGCGCCCTGACAGTGCCTTTGGACTCTGGGGATCCCTGCCAACACCATAAGGATGTTTAGGCCTTAAGGTAGTGCACTAAATATGTTCCAGCTTCCGAGTGCCAACACCATAAGGATGTTTAAGCCTTAAGTTAGTGCACTAAATATGTTCCAGCTTCCGAATGGCACTTTGGGTTTCATTGACTCAAGGTTTCACAAGAAGGCGTCATCATCGTGGGCCTGCTTGATCATGACAGAGCATGAGTGTCACACTATAAGGACACCCACTCTTCCACCCCCAACTAAAAACAGAGAGAGAGAGAAGGGAGGGAGGGGGGGTGGAAATAGATAAGCAGGAGAAAAGATAGAACTGTCCAGAGAGAATTAAATCTACTGTGACAGACACAGAGAGGAGGAGAGGTGGAGGTTAGAGTCAAATGGACAGAAAGAGAAAGATCTAAAGATAGAGAAATCTACAGAGAGAGAGAGAGAGAGAGATAGGGGGCACATAAACTATGGTATTCATTCTTGGTTCTCTCAACAGCGCATGCTCTAGTGGCTTGAACAATTTGGAATATTGACACGAAAATGTAAAAAATTTCACAGTTCAAAGAAAATGTATTCACCTTGAGCGTTCGCCTCTGTGCAAAGAATTTGAGCACACCTCTGCTAGCAAAGCAAGGCTGGTGGGACACTCTGGCTCCCTCACTCAGTCGCAGTTTCTCTGGGTCACACAACAGCTGAGGCCTGCATGGAAAACCATGCAGAGGTTTCTTTTCACATTTTTTAATTTTCATTCATTCATGCTTTCAGTTTCTTTCATTTATTCATTATTATACTGCTGTTCTATAGCAGTAGTCTTATGGAGTTCTCTTTCACACTTCAGTTGTGGCAACTGACTCAGAAACTGCAGACTCATCCATATGCTCTCCCTGTGTGTTCTTAGACATATGTGTTTGGTGAAGCACACATTGTCATGACAAATCATAAGTACATTTCTGGTATGTATATTTGTATGGATGTGCTAATGAGTAAATATCTTTCTAACACATAGAAATAAAGAACATCAAAAATGTGCACTTACTCAGTAAGCTACTGTAACAAGCCAACACCTGTTTCCAGTGCAGGATTGTCAAGGCAGGGTCCCTGCCCATCTTCTTAACCAGAGTGCATAATGTCATGTCAATAGTGACCAGCATAAGTAGGCCAGTGGTGCCTACTTTATTTCTCACCATTTAACTCAAGATCTATCAAACCTATTTTAAAGCATGCAGCTAAGATAACCAGCAACAGTGAAATGCACTACACTGTTGTCCATGTGCATAAGAGGCAAGAGGTTATCCTATAAGGCCTACATTTTCTCTGTTCAGGTTATCCTATAAGGCCTACTGTACATTCTTTATGTTCAGGTTATCCTATAAGGCCTACTGTACATTATCTCTGTTGCTTCAGGTTATCCTATAAGGCCTACATTTTCTCTGTTGCTTTCTTTACATTTTTCGTTTTTGAAAAACACTTTTCTGTATATGGACTTTATTACTCACTCTTTAAATCAAGTTTGTTCACTCTCATGTGTACACACATTTCAATACATTCACACTCTCTCCACGCAGACATATTTAACGTTTTACACACCTTTACATATGTCTAATTGTGTATTTTATTCCTCACACACACACACACACAGACAGAGAGAATCTCTCTTCTCTGTCCATTTCCTCTGTCTCTCTCTGGCTTAGCCTCTGACACACACATTCTCACACACACTCACACACACACATTCTCACACACACTCACACACACACACATTCTCACACACACTCTCACACACAGTCATCTCCTTTCCCTGTCCTTTTCCTCTCCCACGCAGGCACGCCCCCAGCCATGTGTGCTGAGACCTGCATGTGCCTGCCAGTTCCTGTCCTCCTGTCAGGAGGGACACACACACACACACACACACACACACACACACACACACACACAGGCACACACACACATACACACACACACACACATACACACACACATACACACACACATACACACACACACACATACACACACACACACACACACACACACATACACACACACACACACACACACATACACACACACACACACACACACACATACACACACACACACACACACACACACACACACACACAGACGCTTGTCTTATCCCCATCATTCTCATCTTGGAACAGCTGAGGCAACATTGTCCAGGCTTGTCCAAAAGAAACGACTGGGTTGGCAAGACTGAGGGTTCTCTCACCAGCCGGACCAGGAACACACGCCCGATAGAATGAACCAATCACGTGAAGGCATAGGGTCACATGACAGAGGAGAGGAGGAAGGCATGATCTGGCTGGGTCTGGATGAGCATCTCCACCCTACATCATCATCCTCTGCAGACCAGCATGCCATCCCCAAATCAGACACTCCCATACAAAGGTCTGAGGCCTGCTTTAAAGTGAAGTGAAGAGGCAGTTAGATCCCCAAATCAGACACTCCCATACAAAGGTCTGAGGCCTGCTTTAAAGTGAAGTGAAGAGGCAGTTAGATCCCCCAGAAATCTTTAAAGTGAAGTGAAGACAGTTAGATCCCCATACAAAGGTCTGAGGCCTGCTTTAAAGTGAAGTGAAGAGGCAGTTAGATCCCCAAATCAGACACTCCCATACAAAGGTCTGAGGCCTGCTTTAAAGTGAAGTGAAGAGGCAATTAGCGAAGTGGAGACATAGTTAATGAAGCGAAGACGCATTTATCTAAGGCAACACGAGCTCGCTGTGGTGAGTTGTTACAGGTGTGGTGTGAGTTCAGGCGTCAAACCCGGGTCGGTCAATCGTCCGGTGGCGGGCAATGCCCCCGCCACTCCACCATGCTCGTTTTACTTCATGGCGGCAGGACGGCTGTGGAACCTATTGATTTGGGTTTCGGCCCCCAGGTGCGACCAGCATTCCCATTGCCTTCATGAGCCACGCGTTTTAGGTGGGGCTTGAACTGTTCATGAATATCAATGGAATTCGACACCTTCTGCAACCATCGTGCATGTGTGGTGCAACACACACCGAGTGCAAATCAGGTTTTTAAGGCCTTGTGTGATGTTCCACACATTCTCTATTTGATTTGAGGGGACAAAGCTTTACAGACAAGTATGTAAAACAGCTGACAACATGACGCTCTGCCCACAAGTGGTGGAGCGAGATCTCAGGAGCAGCTTGGGCTCAACTCACACAAAACACATTTACTCAACTTATACTTTTCACATAATGTCTAAGTCACACATAAAGTTAGTCCGTTTGACTTTGTCTAAAGTCTTTCTCACTTTGCAGCGTACTCTCCCACTTTATTCAAAAACAATAGCTACACAGACACAGTTTAATGTATGAAGCAAATCACAAGTAGCAAATTTACTTATGAAAGACATTGAAAAAGACATGCTTGTCAACAATGCCCATATTACAAAAAAAATCAAATCTAATTTTATTCTCCGTAGAGAACACAATGACTCAGATTAACTGAGGGGAGACCTTAAAACAAAGGAGGGAATTATATGTGCACTGTTAAGTACAGGGAAAAATTACTAGCTCTTCTTTTTTCAATACATAACTCAATAAGAGCAGCCTCTCCAAACGACACACAGGGGGAAAAAAAGTTTTGTTATTTTTCACAATGCAGAATGAGTCATTGCTATCTATTTCTGGCTCTGTTGAGGCGTTATTACAGCCATTCACAAGCACTGTCATGAGCAGGAAAGTGCAGTGTTAGAAAAGGAAAGATAAAGGAATGTGGAATAAATGCTGTTTTATAACAGATTTCCTCCCTTTTTTTAAATTCCTATGCTTTTGTTAAATTTCACATTTTCTGACTCAGAGGAGGTCACCTGGTGATGATCCGTGCAAAAAAGAACTTCAGATAAAGGCTTCTAATAATCCCATATGCTATAATCCTATATGAGGTATTATTCATTTAGTTGGATTTGCATTAATAACCTTGATGAACGTCTGCATGTCATGTTTGCAAGAGTTGGTACAGTAGATCTTGTGTTTTTTTTTTCTCCTTTTTTTCTTGTCCTAACTCCCCCAGAGGCTGTGCATCTGTTACTGTACACGGCGTCGGGTTTCTTTGATTAACAGTGTTCCTCCAGAGAACAGCAGGTGGAATCCCTTTGCACCGTCAAGTGGTTAAACAACGCGTAAATACAACACCACCACTCACACAAACACACACACACACACACACACACACACACACACACACACAACACACACACACACACACACACACACACACACACACACACACACACACACACTAAACGCCAGAAGCCAGCTGCTTACTTAGAATAAGCACAAGTGTACACGGGCAATTACATTGTGCCTTACCCACATACAGAATGTGTTCTGTGGAGCGAGGCCTCTGAGAGACTATTGATTTCTCCTCCTTGAGTTAATTCATAAAGGTCTCAGCTGTTGTTTTTCAATTAGAGCAGGAAGCCCAAGGGTCATACAGATCAATTGAGGGCCAGTAGGTATGAGCTTAGTGCAGATTTAGCTGGATTGAGTGGAGGTGGCCATTTGACTGGCCTCCCCAGTCACACGGTCTCTCTTTCTCTGTCTCTCTCTCACACACACACACACACACACACACACACACACACACACACACACACACACACACACAAACACAGGACACTTTAAATGGAGGAACACACAGGTGTCTATAAGATATTACTTGATTTCTTTTTCCTCAACAAGGAAGTTATACTAGACAACAGGAAACAGCAACAAATCTGTTGATCATTAAATGGAAGGGTAATAATAGGAGTGGCCAAAGTCAATTAAAGAGTAGCCAAAGGCTATTGTGCTAATGCTACTACCAGTAAATAATAACACTAACTCTGATACTAGTGAATACCAGTGGGTTAATCAATATGGATTGTCAGGGGGAGTATGGGGGAGAATCCTATGGATGTGGCAGGTAGTTACACACACACACACACACACACACACACACACACACCACACTCTCACAGCTCTGGCTGATTGTGCTTCCACTGATTGCAGTGGCCCCGCCTTAGGTCAAGGTCCTGTCGCAGTATGTGTACAGTATGTGAGTGTGTGTGTGTGTGTGTGTGTGTGTGTGTGTGTGTGTGTGTGTGTGTGTGTGTGTGTGTGTGTGTGTGGTCATGATGAAACCAGCGGAAAGTCACTAAATACTCTGACACACTGCAACACTGGGGAAAGTCATTCATGGTGTGACTGTAAAGGAGTATGTGTCAGTGTGTGAGTGTGTGATTGTGACTGTAACACAAGATATCTATAATAGTGTCCTTCAACTGATGAAAATCCAATGTAGTTAAACTTATATCTTTGCTTCATAACCCGAGTGAAATGCTCATGAAGTCTGCTCTGTTGGTATTGGGATTTTTTGCCCACAAAGGTTATTTTGTTGTTGGTGATTTGTTTTGATTGTAAATGGGTTTTTTTAGTGGTTGGCCACTGTGGGGTATAACACAAGGAATTTAACACCCTGCCTGTGTATATCTGACAAATATGTTATCCATTTCACTCACACACAGACGCACACGCACACACACACACGCACACACACACATACATTTCACAATCTGGTAAAGTATAGGTCAGTTGCAGCCCAAACAACAACAGGTAAAGGACAAGATGAGCTTCAATTGGATATAGATGATGTATGCACCTTCTGTGACTGCACTGGATGCATGGGTGTGAACAGCAGACTATTTAGTGAATAAAAGACAATTGAACCAACTTTTGAAAACTCTTGGAAATCTTTTTTTTTTTTCTGACTGCAGAAGACTCAGGGAAAAGTGCTTGTGGACTACGGGAGGACAAAGAACACATGCGTCAACAGCTGCTCCCTAGTCTGTCATCTCTTAGTGTAAGACAATGGGAAGGCCTATTGACAGAACTGACGGTGACGCTACTTTGACAACTCTCAAAAAGAAAAGTGAGTGGAAGACAGTGAGTGATTGGGGAGAAAGAGAGAGAGAGAGAGTGTGTGTGTGTGTGTGTGTAAGAGAGTACAACAATGCAACTTGTGTTATTCCAGTATTGAAAGGGAGATAAAGAGAGAAAAGAGACTAACTTTCTCAAGAACGGCAGAGGCAGAGATTGCCTATGCATACGTTTGTCATGGTGTAGGCTACAGACCCTTTCAACAATAAAAACAAAAACAATGCTTGAACATTCTATTTGGGCCCCAATCTACTTCCTCTGCATTAAGATAACATATGGAATGTTAAAAAGGAAGCCTTGTGGGGCCAACTATGATGCTGATAATGGAACTCTCTTGAAAGGGTCCATATACATCTAACAGACACTTTTATTAAAAAAAGAAGGAATTTACAAAATATATATACTGGTATAATTTATTTATAATAGCAGTTCTATTAGCAATAGCTTTTTATATTTAGTATAGGGTAAAATGTTCAATCAAAATCTTTGTGTAAAAAAGAAGACACCCCTTACGGCTCTTAAGGGCAAAAGGGAGAGCAAGAACACTGAATGATCCCAAATTGCCCTGTGCATGTGTGAGTTAGCGCTTTATGCCGCATGTGTCAAAGCCATAAAGCCAAAAAACTCGATACTCTTGCCAGCTGTGCCTTTGTCATCTCTTAACTGGAGACCAGCAAAGACAGCCACCGTCTACCCATTCACTGGCACCAGAAACACTGGGATGTCCACTGCACCCTTTCTCTCAGACCTGAAGTTTTTGATATTATATTTTCAGACTTTAAAGAAACACAACAAACTAAGTTCCCTTTTTGTCAATTTTCAACATACTGGGTACCCATTTAATACTGAAGGGGTTCATAATTTATTTGTCTAAAACTGACAGTTTTTTTTAATGAAAATTTGGCTTTAATTTCCAAAAAAAATAAAATTCCAACCTGCATTACGCAGTGCAATACCAGGCATTCCAGGTGCCCGTCGCTGGTGATATAAGAGGCTGAAGCCATTATTTTACAGTTAAAGAGCTACAGTGTAGATTGTGTTGCTTTTAACATCACACAGCCGACACAAAAGAGCCTAGTATATGACACTCCTGTGTGTAGCCAAAGTGGTGCGATTACACGCGTGTAGCTTATTAGCAGGAGTAGCCCAACACTGGCAGACACACAGCAAGTGAGAACTCTCCATTGTCTCCATGATTAGTTCCCCTGGGTCCCGTTCCATTGGATAACACCACCAGAATCACTCCATCCAGAATGAGGGAGAAATGCAGTGTGACACCGAGCTGTGGGGCTCAGTCGATAGTGGCAAATTAAACAGGATTGTTCACTTCGGAGGTGTGCACTCATCTACTTTCAAAAGCCTCGTCTCCCAGGTTTATTACCAGGTACACTAACGGAGTTAATTTAACCACACCTTTCAGCAACACTTCTGAAAGCATTATAGCTTCTCTCAATCTGGGCTGAAAGACAGCAATTTTAGATAAGCCGCACTACTATGAAATGTAGTATCTGAATTGGTTGATAGATACATAAATAAAGAAATAAATGTATAAAAAACAATCCACAAGCTCTTTGTGAGTGCTTCATTAGGTACACTAGAGACATGCCCCGCGGCATTGTGGGTGAGAAGAAACGTAGGCGGCAGATGGGCGTGGATGGGAGCAATGTCCTCGGCTGATGCTAAATGGAAAGGTTTGATAAGAGGGAAGCAAGAGAAGCGATTTGCTC
>NC_063207.1:4489338-4551838 GCF_017589495.1 Alosa alosa | reverse complement strand
ATACACACACCATTTTAAAGAAAAGTTTGTAGGGCTATCACTTCTGCTGTAATACACTGTCTTCTTTTTTCTGTCCTGTTTCTCTCTCTCTTTCTCTCTCTATCACTCACTCTTTTTCACATCCACTCATTTACTTCTTCCACAGTTCCCTCCAAATTGGATACAGTATGCATCAAATTACATTTCCCCTCCCAACAAAAATGGAAACTCTATATCAGCCATAGAAAAGGACTGATTAAGTACAAATAATTGCATTTCTCTGCGCCGGGCTCCCTGGGTCTCTGTGCAAAGGACCTCAGCTGTCCCTGTTGCTGCTGCCTGGTGGTTTGGTCGGGGCTTCTGGGAGTGAATTTCCACCACTCCACTCCGCACCGATGGGCTTTGCTCGGCTCGGCATCTTCGGTTCTCCTACCTCAGAGGTAATTATAATAATTACACCTCCGCCTCCCGCAGACCGCATTCCACTCAGCAGCCACAGAAATGGCATTCATTTCACAGCCAAGTGTGTGCGTGTGTGTGAGTGTTGAAGTGCATATGTCTCTCTCTCTATGTGTGTGTGTGTGTGTGTGTGTGTGTGTGTATGCATGTGTGTGTGTATGTGTGAAAGACAGTTGAGAGTATGAGTGTGTGTCTAAGTAAATTTGTGTGGAAATGTGTGTGTGTGTGTGTGTGTGTGTGACCTATGCCAGCCACTTTTAAGGACAAATCCAGTCTAAGAACAACCAAGGGTAAACTCTCACTGGGGACCGGAGTAGTTTTAAGTGAAACCGGAATATGCATTTACAACCAAATAGCACATAGCAATAGCCTTGAGGGTCAAGCTTGCTACGTCAAAGTACATCACTACTATAAGCCACTGACAAGACTCAAAATATAATTTAAGTTCTGTAATACCATGGAGAGGGTCCCTGCAGAAAAAACAGTCATTTTTAACTTTGCAAGTGTACAGAAAGGGCATACAAATGACTGTGTGTGCAGGCAGTGTATTTAATGTGCAGTCAGTGCTTTAACTCCTGAGAACCAATCCATAGACCTATGTCCTCTGTAGTGGACATAAGTTCTAGAAGCATACCCCTTTACCCCTTTGAGCTATTCTATCAATTCCTGTGGTCTTTTAAAGAGGACATCCTGGGTTTTCGAATGATATATCATGTGATTGGCTGGGTTGCTGGGAACCTCCTCTTCCTGGTTCTCAAAAATGGTTCACATCAAAACAAGCACATTTTATGGAAGGAGGAGAGATAAGTCAAATAGTGTCTTCTTATTAAGCATTCATTATGATGGCAATTTATGGTCTTGTTAATGAAAATGTCAGGAATCGTATGATTCATTTTGAAAGAAGTTAAGTTATTTACATTTTGAAATAATAGTGACTTTATGAATGTCCATTATAATGGACACCAGGACCAAAATATTTAGATTTTTTGGGAAATTTAGGAGATCATTTGTATAGGATGAATGAGGGGGGGTCAGATTTGGAGCTCTCAGGTGATGAGTGAGTGAAACAGAGATGAGGACTATGAACCTGTGCCTCAAGAAGATAATGAGGAAGAGTAAGACTAAAAAATGAATTATCGCAGATGAAAGAAAAACATGAAAATGAAATGAACAATCCAGAAAAAAGAAATACAACTGTCCAAAAAGGCAAATAAAGTAGTCTAGAAGGATAAATAACATTTTCCCTTATATTTGGTTAAATTTACCCTTAATTTAATACCACTAAAAGCATAATTTGTCCATTTTTGTCTATTTTCATGGCTACCTTTTCATAGTAAAATGGTCCTTTTGTCCACCACAGGGGACATGATATAACATTTAAAATAAAAATACATTTTAAAAAATAAAAATTGTAAGATGTTTTTTTAATCCTAAATATAAAGGAAATCACACAAAAAAAGAAATTGTTGGACACTTTTTTTTCTTGGTTCCCAGGAGGTTAAAGGTAAACTATGCAGTATTGGCAATTTCCTTACTGTGTTCTCGGTTTTTGCTTCTTTTTCGCTGGCTCTGTCAGGACGAATGTCTGAGAAACTCCATCGCTACCTTTTTCTAACCGGTGCCTGGCGTGCAGTGTTGGGCAAGTTACTTTAAAATCGTAATGTATTATGTATTACTTATTACTGTCATTTCAAAGTAATTTGTTACATTATACTATTACTGTCTCTGAATTGTAAGGCATTACATTACTATTGCATTACTTTTAAGTTACTTTCACCAAAATATCTAGAAATATGGATTTGGCATTCTAAATGCAGTTTATTACGCTCAATGCAGCTCATTGCTCTTCCAATGGAGGGAGATGTGGTATAGCATAATGACTGAGCTAGGCTTAATGCTAACAGTAGAATGCAATAGGAGCAGTGCTCATGATGCAATACAAGGAACAATCATAGTCAGAATTTTGTTAAAAACCGACAAAAGGTCAAAGTCTGGTAAATTGTGTTAGAAATACTGTAACTTTAAGGCCTAGGCCTTCTCATTAAAATCAACAGAGAGCCTAAATCAAAGCTTACATAAAGAAATGTCAAGATGGTGGCCTGCTGGCCATTTCAAAATTCTAATTGAGTGGCTTTTGAGGAGTGACATTTAAATGATAACTCAAACACCTAAAGTAAAATAAAAAGGCTTATAATTTAAGACCATTACTGTGTGTTTTAAACATTAATTTCTGAAGAAATGCTGTTTTTATTTTATAAATGGTGCACTGTCACTTTAAGAACATTGATCTTTACGTTCTCATAATGCCCTTTGCAAGCTCTTGTTTATTTGAGTTACATTGATAGCACAATATTAACAATAATATGCACAATGTTAAGTTGTTATAAGCAGCCTTCATTGCTTTGGAAATGGAAGTGTGCAATGACATGTTGCTTCACATTTCTTTGTGCAATTAAAAGTTAAATATAAGCCTGGTAGCCACCTAGCTATCTGAATGGAATGCGTTTCAGTCGACTCGGTATATCATGTGCTTCATGAAATGCTTGGAAAATGAATTATTGAAGACCCACCAATTCCATTCTAGTATAGTACTACGTGGTGGAGATTGAGAGAACCCAAAAAGTATCAAACTTGCATGTAACATGGTGTTAGTGCATTTTGACATTGTAAACGTTATTGAGTGAAACGCCGTTTGCAGTAAAGCTACTTTTCATTGGATATATTTGGGTGCCCCCTCAGTCCTTTGGTGCCCTACGCAAAGTGCATGATACGCGTGGTGGGAGCGGTGGCATTGCCATGCTACACAATCTTTTTCTGCATTTCTATCCCTTTATTCTCTTTAATTCAAGTTCACAGCACAAAGCTGACATGCACTACTAAAAGCATAATTTGTGTTTTAACAAGAATCAAAAAGATTAGCATGGCACCACTTTAGATGTTTCATTAAATTACTTGTGCTATTTCGCGAGGCATAGCGAGATCTTTCGGTTTCGCACACAAAGTGCACTTACTTAACTATTATGTTCTTCATATCCTTGTCTCTGACAAGCTGAAAATAATAAGCGTAGGCTTATGTCTATCCAGCAAATAGAATCCGACTTCGAGTCTGCTGCAGCCACAGTCATCTTCAACTAGTATCAGGAGATAACGTTCTACTATTATGCGCGATTTTTTTTCTTTTCTGTTGTTCTCGCGGTCGTGTTTGCGAATATGTATCAAAACAAAACACCACTTAATTTCGGGTTAAAATGCATTGTAACGTGCGTTACTGAAGTTTGTACCGAGTAAAATATTAGCCAACTTTTTTTAGTAATGCCTTACATTACCGCGTTACTGCAAACAGCAATATATTACAGTAATTGCATTACTTTTGTAACGCATTACTCCCAACACTGCTGGCGTGTATGTGTATTTGAATGCAGTAAAGCAATTCGTTACACTTGTTACTTCCTGACACTGAGGCCGTCGGCCAGCCGGCCCACAGTTGCAAGGGTGATTTTTCCGCTCACAGGCGCTAGGGGGAAGCGAGACGGCCACCATTCAACCCGAAAAAAGTCATATAACCATTCCAATGACTCTGAAGCTGTTAAATAAAGGTAAATTAAGCTAAAAAAAACTTGCATATTAAGCTAAAAAAAACCTGCATAGTGTATCTTTAACAGCTCAATGTTAAGTAGAGAATGAGAGACATTAGGGCCTCGAGTGTCTGCAACAACAACAACAACAACATCATCATCATCATCATCAACAACAACAACAACAACAACAACAGCAACACTTTGACTTTGGTTTCTGATGTCACTGGCAGAAGAAGGTAGATAGACTTTTATAATAATAATTTAAAAAAATCCCCATACAACTTCATTTTTAGATTCATCCACACAGGGTTTTTCGGTCTGACTATCTGGTTACGGCTGACTACGTTTCCTCAGGAGAAGGGGGCTGAAAGGCCACTGATAATTTAGGACAGCACTGCTTCATCTGTGGGTGTGTATGAAGAAAAACATAGGCCTACCCTTTTTCCCTGGTAGTAAGGGTGTGCTTCCATAATGTGTGGTCACAATGACATTCGAATGTGTGATCTAAGTTTAAAACAGTCAGAGCGAGGCAGAGAGAGGGAGAGAGAGAGAGAGAGATTTGTGTATTGTTTGCAAGATTTTATTGTTTGCAAGATTGCAAGATTTTTTATATTGTTTCTGCCGAACAATATTAAAAGTTCAAACAAAAACACCCAACAATGCATGTAGGGCAGAATTAGGCCGCTTTCCATTGGCATTAAGTATTCAAAAAAGAACCTTAAAATTCTGGATGCATTTGAACAGCAGTCCCAAAAACTCTCTCCATTTTGAGGCACTGAAAACCCAGGAGCTGAACCCTGAAAAGAGTCCTCTGAGCCAGCTGGTACTGAAGTAAACTAACTCAATAACAAAAACTAACAAAGATCAAGCTCAGTCCAGCGCTGCTTCCCAAACATCAATTAGAGTCAACAAAATAATGAATCAAGCAAAAGAAGATTATTTAGACCATTGGACAAACCGAATTACAAACCAAAGTAGAATGAATTCCTATCTGATCCTAAAAATTCAATTCAATTTATTGTGCTTATATAGCGCCAAAACATTACATATGTATCATGGCGCTTTACAGAATGTAGGCAATCAGAGAAAAAGAAAAGAGGGAGAAAAGAAAAGAAAGAAAGAAAGAAGGAAGGCCCAGGTAACCGGGGTAACAGGGGCGAGGAGGAAAAACTCCCTAGAATTGGAGATACATATAGGAAGAAACCTCGAGCAGATCCATGACTCAAGGGCCTGACCCATCTGCCTAGGGTCAATACGGACAGTAAGGTCTATAACAATGAGAAATGCATATGACAGTCAGGTGTGGAGAATAGCACATGGTGTTTAAAGCACCTGAGGTGAAAGTTACAAAAGGTGGGATGATTACGTATCCGGTATGATAAAGCATAATCATGATTTAGTGAGAGAAAGTGCAAAAGTCTGGCGTCGGAATTGTCCAGGAAAGAAAGTTGTGAGGGGGCCAGTGGTGGGTCAGCAGACAGGCCAGAATCTGGGCAGAGTTGTCATAAGCAGGTGATGGGGCTGTACGGGCCAGGAATCCAGGTAGGGGGACAGTAATACAGCAGTCAAGGATGGGACTTCAGGCGGGATGGGTAAGAGGAGGGCCAGGCACACGGATGGTTGATGACTGGTGATGATATACCTCACAAGTAAGGTACAGTAAGGGAGAAGAAAGAGAGATGTAGAATGGGTTAGTATTACTTGAAATCAATGTGGTTAATGTCAAGAAGTGATCAGTGGTGCTATATATTGTTACAGTAAATCATAGTGAGAATGGGCAAGAGAGGGAGAGTTGAGAGAAAAAGGGTAGGGGAGAGAGGAGAGGGGAGGGGGTTGTACGGCGTGGCACATGAGAAGTTCATGACAGCACTATGCTATAGCAGCATAACTAAGGCATGGTGAGGGGTAGTCGACACCAGCGCAGGTATGGTCAGTGACCACCATCTCACGCGCGACTGGGGTGCCAGTCATACGAGGACTCATTCCAAAATCCCAGAGATGGGTGAAGTTCCACACCGCACCATACCTAACTATGGGAGGCAGTAAAGAGGTATGTTTTAAGTCTAGACTTAAAAATAGGGAGGGTGTCTGCTAATCGAATTGAGGAGGGTAGATTATTCCAGAGGAGGGGTGCGCGATAGCTGAAAGCTCGTCGTCTTTGAGATTCTTGGGATTACAAGAAGGCCAGTATTCTGTGATCGTAATGGTCTGGGCGGGTTATATGAGACTAGGGGATCTTTAATATATTCTGGTGCCTGGCCATTAATGGCTTTGTACGTTAGAAGTAATACTTTGAAGTCAATGCGACTTTTAACAGGCAGCCAATGTAGAGATGCCAGCATAGGGGAAATATGTTCATATTTTTTAGTTCTCGTGAGTGTGCGAGCAGCTGCATTTTGTATAAGCTGGAAGCTCTTTAGACAGGTGTTATTGCAGCCAGTGTATAGAGCATTGCAATAATCAATCCTTGAGGTGACAAAAGCATAGATTAATTTCTCAGCGTCTGGTAAGGATAAAGACTTCCTTATCTTTGAAATGTTCCTTAAATGATAAAATTAAGTTTTGGTAATCTGTTTTATGTGATTATTTAGTGATAGGTCTTGGTCAATTGTAACTCCTACATTTTTAACACTTGTGGATGAGGATAGTCGAATATCAGTAAATGTAGCCTGTGATGAGGATAGGATATCCCTGATCTTTTTAGGACCTACAACCATGACTTCTGTTTTATCGGAGTTCAAAAGCAGGAAATTATATGTCTTTATATCTCTTATACATGTGTCAAGTTTGGCTAACCGAGTTAATTCGTCAGGTTTTACGGAAAGGTATAGTTGTGTATCGTCTGCATAAGAATGAAATTTAATGCCATGTTTTCTAATTTCAGAGCCTAGGGGAGAAAATAAAGAGAAAATAGCAGGGGCCCTAGTACTGAGCCTTGAGGCACCCCATATTTTACCATAGTCTGGATAGACGGTTTATTGTGGACTTGTACAAATTGTTTGCGGTTAGAAAGGTATGATCTAAACCAAGCGAGTGCTGCGTCTTTAATGCCTATCAAATGTTCAAGCCTGTGAAGTAGTATGTCATGGTCTATGGTGTCGAAGGCAGCACTGAAGTCCAGGAGGACTAAAATTGATATATGTCCATTATCGGCAGCAATGAGGAGGTCATTAAAAACTTTAACTAAGGCTGATTCAGTACTGTGGTGAGCTCTGAAACCTGACTGATATAATTCTTCGATTCTTCGATATAATTCTTTTTCGACAGAAAAGGAAGATTAGATATAGGCCTATAGTTGGCCAGTCCGTTAGGGTCAAGGGTAGGTTTTTTGAGGGATGGCTTAATAACAGATAACTTAAACGACTGTGGTACATTCCCTGACAGCAGTGAGTTATTTATGATCTGGAGCAAAGCATTATCCAAGAAAGGGAGAGCAGATTTCAGAAGATGAGTAGGGATAGGATCTAGTAGACTAGTTGTAGATTTTGATGAGGAAGTTGTGGAAGTGAGGTCTAATATGTCGATCGTTGTAAATGAATTCAAAGTTGTTTGTCTCATCTGTGATTCAATTATGTTTTCGCTACCGTTCAGCAATGGAGTACGAATATCTGGTGAGACGATGGTGATTGGTTATTAATCTTATCTCTAATTGTTTCAATTTTGTCATTGAAAAAGTGAGAATATGAATTGGCTGAATATCTCATCTCTGTCAGAGATACGAAGCAGAGGCACATCCTGACCAAGTACAGGCTCAGTGACCACAATCTAGCAATAGAAACAGGCAGACACAGAAAAACCTGGCTGCCAAGAGAACAAAGATTATGTGGTCACTGTCAGGCAGAGGAGGTTGAGACAGAGGAGCACTTTCTTCTTCACTGCCAAAAATATGACGCTTTAAGACAGACCTTTTTCACGAACATCCAAAAAGTCATACCAAATTTTATAGACATTGAAGACAATAATAAAATGGCCATACTTCTTGGAGAAGGGCCCTCTGCTGCCCTGGCAGCACAACATGTCCTAAAATGTCACAACATGAGGGACATGGTATAGAAAAAAAAAACAAAGACCTGTCTGTGTTAACAGACACATAGATGTTCCTGTGCATAAATATATACTTATACATATGTACTCACGGACCCACCCGCTCGTACACACACACACACACACACACACACACTCACTCTTACTCTCACTCACTCACTCATATGCTATTGTTTATTCTTATGTTTACCTGCATTGCTCCATGTCTATTTTCTTTCTTTTGTGACACTACTGTGTTATCTGTAACACTGGCTTTGGCAACACTGTATCCAAACAGTCATGCTAATAAAGCTCCTTTGAATTTGAGAGAGAGAGAGAGTCTCTCTTGTCTGATTCTACACCCCTCAGAACGGACTCTTATCATGTGGACATCCTGTGTGTTTGTGTGTGTGTGTATGTGTGTGTGTGTGTGTGTAAAAGTGTATGTGTGTGTGTGAGAGAGAGTGTGTGTGTGTGTGTGTGTGTGTGTGTGTGTGTGTGTGTGTAAAAGTGTATGTGTGTGTGTGAGAGAGAGTGTGTGTGTGGTGTATGTGCTCAGTGCTGTGTGTGTGTGTGTGTGTGTGTGTGTGTGTGTGTAATACCCTGTGAGTGCTCAGTGCTGGATAGAACGAGGGGGAAGGGTCTGGCAGGTCAGCGAGCTCCTCCATTGACTCGAGTTTACAGTGACACAAATCAATCAGGCTCTGGTAAGCCCTGCCACATGGCGTGTGCTGCCTCCATCTCCCACAGTCCACTCTGGACATGAGCAGATAATGCTCTGCAGAGAGAGAGAGAGAGAGAGAGAGAGAGGGAGAGAGAGAGAGACAGAGAGAGAGAGAAAAGAGAAGAGAGACAGAGAAAAGAGAAAATGTCACCGTGACACAGGGACATGTGGATCAGTAGCTATTCAGCAGCTTTAGCAGCACGAACACGGCTCATATGCTCACACACAGCACCAACGCACATCGGTGTGTGTGTGTGTGTGTGTGTGTGTGTGTGTGTGTGTGTGTGTGTGTATATGTGTGTGTGTGTGTGTGTGTGTGTGTGTGTGTGTGTGAGAGAGAGAGAGTTGAGTGATGTGTATAGTATGTATACAAGATGGACATGCCGTAATTTTAAAGTGAATCCTCTTACTGTTACACTACAAGCATAATGACTAAAAATGCACTCCAAGTGTTTTATCTATGTGCATTACAGCCATTTACATGTTGAAGGAGATTTCAGTAATGGAAGATTGACTTTAAGTTCATTACATAGTTGCACAACAAACTGCCATTTAGAAGTAACCATAGCAACACGTACATCTAAAAGATAAGTCATAATCCGACCTTAACAAGATGGTAGAGTTGTGTAGTGATTTGAACATAATCAGTAAAACCCTCATCATTGCACGCACTGTTATAAAACCTGCAACAAATGTGTATGCGAGAGGAGCTTTCAATGTTTACGGTCTGAGTTTTTGTGTTGTAATGTGCGTAGAAATGTGGGAAGGTGGCACTGGTATTGATTCACTGCTTTTCAGGTTTAACAACACATGGGGGGAGCCTCCCAAAGGTCTGCGAGAGTATCGCGTGTCAGGCCGACAAGAGCAGAGTGTTTAAGGAAAAGAAATACTGGCATGAATATTGCATGCGAACACCATGAGGAAGGGAGGCCTATCAGAAGCACTCTGCTGAGACATCACTGAAGGACTGCAGGACAGTGAACACACACACACACACACACACACACACACCACAGCCATGTGAACACACACACACACACACTGAAGGACTGCAGGACAGTGAACACACACACACACACACACACACACACACACACACACACACACACCACACAACCATGTGAACACACACACACACACACACACACACACACACACCACAACCATGTGAACACACACACACACACACTGAAGGACTGCAGGACAGTGAACACACACACACACACACACACCACAGCCATGTGAACACACACACACACACACACACACACACACCACAACCATGTGAACACACACACACACACACACACACACACACTGCAGGACTGCAGGACAGTGGGGAAAGGAGAGGACAGAATGGAAGAGTGATGACAGCGTAGAGGAGGGGAGGAGAGGAGGGAAAAAAAGAGGAGAGGAGAGAAGACAGGAGAGGAGTGGAGGAGAAGAGGAGCAGAAAAGAGAGGAGGAGAAGAACGGAGAGGTGAGAAGCCACTATAAGCAGAGACTTTTAATGAGGAGACACAGCACTCAAAAAATCCTCCATAGAAATGCATGGGGTTACTGTAGTTTGTAACACCAATATGGCAGTTGTCTACACATATCCCACCCCTTCCGCTGCAAAATGTCGACATGTGAATACATTGAGCCAATCATGTGGCGTGTTGTGAATACATTGAGCCAATCATGTGGCGTGTTGTGAAGACATTGTGCCAATCATGTGTTTTGATCTCGCTGCTGGAGCAAGGTCGGTGTAGTAAAGCCTTACGCACGCGCCGAAATAGATGCCCGATAAGTGCCCAAAAAGCGTTGCAATATGGCCGCTGACAAGGATCAAAATATCATTTAAGTTCTGTAATACTGTGGAGAGGGTCCCTGCAGAAAAACTGAAGTCATTTTTAACTTTGAAAGTGTACAGTAAGGCAGCACAGGCAGTGCATTTAATGTGCAGTCAGTGCTTTAACAGCTCAATGTTAAGTAGAGAATAAGAAGCATTAGGCCCTCGAGTGTCTGCGCTGATTATGAACATCAACAACAACAACAACCATGACAACAACACTTTGACTTTGGCTTCTGACATCACTGGCAGAAGAGGAGGAGTGGAGAAGAACATAGAGGTGAGGAGCAGAGAGGAGAAGACAGGAGGAGAGGGGAGGAGAAGAGAGGAGTGGAGGAGAGGAGAAGAGAGGAGAGGTGAGGAGCAGAGAGGAGAAGACAGGAGAGGAGGAGAGAAGTTAGTAGAAGAGGGGAGAAGAGAGGAGAAGACGGGAGAGGAGGAGAGGAGAAGAGAGGATAGAAGGAGAGGGGAGGAGAAGATGGGAGAGGAGGAGAGGAGAAGAGAGGATAGAAGGAGAGGGGAGGAGAAGAGAAGAGAGGAGAATAACAGAGATGTGAGGAACAGAGAGGAGAAGACAGGAGAGGAGGAGAGGAGAAAAGAGGACAGGAAGAGAGGGGAGGAGAAGAGAGGAGAAGACAGGAGGAGATGAGGGGAGAAGAGCAGAGGTGAGGAGCAGAGAGAAGACAGGAGAGGATGAGAGGAGAAGACAGGAGAGGAGCAGAGGAGAATAACTGAGAGGTGAAGAGCAGAGAGGAGAAGATAGGAGAGGAGGAGAGGAGAATAACTGAGAGGTGAAGAGCAGAGAGGAGAAGATAGGAGAGGAGGAGAGGAGAATAACTGAGAGGTGAAGAGCAGAGAGGAGAAGATAGGAGAGGAGGAGAGGAGAATAACTGAGAGGTGAGGAGCAGAGAGGAGAAGATAGGAGAGGAGGGGAAGCTGTGCGCTGTTATGAGACTCCTTGTTGAATCAAGTGTCTTTATGGGAGACTTATTGTGTGTGTGTGAGAGAGAGAGAGAGAGAGAGACTTGATTTTTCCGTTTCATCAGTAAAAAGCAAAATGACAGAGAATAAACACCTACAGTAGACAGAGTCCACACAAAATGCTTTCAGAGACGCTCATGACAAGGGCAAAGCCAGAAGGATATCAGAATAGATGTGTCATCCAACATGATGTTTTGCCTGAGTGATAAGGAGTTTAAACCAGACCTACATCCTCTGACAGAGTGGTTGTGATACTCTGTGCCCTAATAATCCATCAAGCTTTGATGGACATTATTTCAATGGAAAAACCTATCTGTGGCAAATGGTGATAGTATGTTTGAGTCAAATTCAAAATCAACAGCTGCCATCATCAGATCTTGGCTTTTTGGTCTCATCGGATCAATAAACAGCCACATGAAACATTGCCTTCCAGGACCTGGCCACAGTAGACATGCCTCTCTACCTTCCAGGACCTGACCTGTGGGGTCAGCATGCATTTTCATGGGAAATCAAGGAATGAATCTGTCTCTAAAAGGGCAAGCCAGACCCCCGGTGAGCTTGTGTTTATGCATGTAGCGCTGAATTAGTGGAGCAGTCGCATTCGCGCTCTGGTGGTCGTGTTTGGAGAGATTGGAACAGATTTCTCGGCTGATGATGCCAATTTAATTAAAGATCAGATTAAGATTCGAGACGTTTCGATCAGCGTGATTTCTCTCCAACATTTGACATTTCTTGTGAGTTGTCATTATAAACAAACATTGTAATGCATTGTCAGGACTAAATGACCAAACTACTGATCTTTTTTTAGAGAGACCGATTTGCTGTCACTTTCGGAAAGATAGAAATCCCTTATCCTTACAAATGCAGTGTGTGAAATCATAAACGCTGAAGGCCAAGATAATTTTTCTCGACCGCAGATTACACATCCATCAGACATGGAGGGCATTGATGGGCAGTGAGTTCACTGGTGTACTGGGAAACACACACACATACACGCACACACACACACACACACACACACCTAATAATAATATTAATACATTCATTTTTATAGAGCTTTTTCAAGACACTCAAAAACACTTTACAGTTATGTTTAGGAAGAGCAAACAGACAAGATACATAGACAAGGTTACATAACAGACATATGAAAAACACATAGGTGCATGGACAAAGCAGAGGCAAAGCTAGAGAGCTGGGCAAAGAAAAGGAGGGGACAACTGGGAAAGTCTGTTAACAGGAAAAAGCAAGTTGGAAGAGGTGAGTTTTGAGGGCCTGTCTGAAGGATGGTACGGTGCTTGACTGTTTGATGTGGTTGCGGAGGGCGTTCCAAAGGGAGGGTGCAGCGACTGAGAAGGCCCTGTTGCCCCAGGTCCGGAGTTTAGTCCTGATGGTCTTGAGTGTTTTAGCATCGGAGGATGCTAAAAGGAGGTCGGAGAGGTATGGAGGTTCTAAGGTTGCTATAGACCTCTGAAGTTGGCCTACAAAAAAGCTGCCATCTCTAAGATCCGGTATCTTGCGATTTTTCCTATGGGAAAATAACATGGGGTTTTTGAATTATCGCACCTGTTAAACTCTCACTGAGACAAAGTCTGAAATGCAAATTAGTTATGATGGGGAGGGGAGGGTGAAAACTTGCGGTCACACACTAGCTGATGGGAAAGTTGTGACATGACAGTCAGCGGAAGGCAAGGTGGATGGAGCTTGGAGATGGTTAAAGCAACACCAAATAACTTTCCCTCTGTCGCACGCACACTATTTGTTTATCCAGCACTGTCAAATTTGTAGTTTCTTATGTCTCATTCCATCGAACTACAGATCCGCTACCCGATCTGGCAAATTTACATAGTGTGGTTATAGCCGATAGAGGGCCGCGAAGCGAATGCAGAAGTGCCGTTCACCCTGTTACAAGTTGATGAACCACGGAAACAATTTTGGAAACATTATTTTAAGGTACAAAAAACTCTTTGGTGTTGCTTTAAGTGCTGGGGGACTGAACGTGTGAACATGCGAAGTCACCTAAAACGTTTCTATGCTGATTGCTGGCAGTTTACTTATTGACTACCTACCGTAACTTATACAGGGCCGTGTGTTTAAGAGGGAGGGAGAAAAAGAGTGGTTTACTTTACATTGCCTAAAATTGCCAATGTTTTTGCTAGCATATCAGGATTATCACTTTGCCATTTCACACATTTTAATGTAATATCCTAGCCTGGCTAGCGCCACCACTTCTCAATGAGACGTGGTCTGGGAACCAAACGTTAATTTTCTCGTATTTGAAAAAAAATGCCCAGATCCATTTATTGGGTGCCACGGATGTCTATCAAATGCGTCTGTGCATAGCTCATCATTGTCTTGCTTTCCCCCTTGTTCTGTGATTGGTCCCCTATCTCAGGCATAAATTTGCTCCATGGTCTCCAGGCTGCCTTAGCAGCGTGAATCAAATCACGCGCAAGGCAGCATGGGAACACCCAGGCTAGTAATATCCTGTTAACTAAAAAGCATAATCGATTCACAGCCAACTCCTAACATGCCTCAAACTTGATGTTTCTATCACTTTAGATAGATGAAAATTGTTGTGGTGGTGGTTATGTCGTTAATTTGCGCTGCTAGGTCGTGTCTAGATTTCTAGGCTACTTGCAAACTGTTGTTTGTTTCTTCTTTGAGTTGTCAGATACATATTTGCAAGTTACCTCAGTCAGTTTCATTTGATCTGGCATTTGCTGCTGGTCTGTTGCATCAGTTAGTAACAATGACAAGTTTGCTCGCATAATGCATACATACAACAGCACTCGGATTTTCTAAAATCGCAAAGTTAACTCCTCAATTTCTATGAAAAAAATCCTCAAGTCTGTGAGGGATCGAGCAGTCAACACAGGGTGGATTGTGAATTCCACAAAAAATCATTTTATTACCAAAAATCAATAAACTACTTTTTATAAAATAAAGTTCTGTGCCCAAAATAAGGATATCTAAACAGAATGAATATTAGGCTAACCTCCGATGTGAACCTCCAACATGAACACACAACAAGAATAGAGACTGGCCAGACCATGAATAACTAAAAGGGGAACACAACAAAATCAATTAACTTTCAGACATTAACAAAACATTCAAAAACCACACATTTGCTAGCAATAAATAAACTACACAACGACATTTGTGAATATAGGCTACGGAAAATAATCCCAACCAGAAAGCGGCAAATAAGCACAAAAGGCTCCTCCTTCCCCCCATGACAAAAACGTGAAATGGAAGTGGCCATAGAGAATTTAAATCAGCGGAACGTGCCGCACCGTCTTGCCAGTCAGGAAGTACACCCGGACCCAACATTGACGCGTACAACTCCTGGAGAGTCGGCCGCACTCAAACCGGAACGCCGCGAACATGATACATGGTAAATCAAACGAATAACGGTAAATAACAAACTTAAACTGATAGCCTAAGTAACAGAACACAACTGATAACTTGCGTGCACTCAACCACACATTTATGATAGATAGATAGATAGATAGATAGATACTTTATTGATCCCCAAGGGGAAATTCAAGGTCTCAGTAGCATACATACATCACACACAACATGCACTTACAGCAGAAAAAAGTAATATACATATAAAAAACTCCACTGTGAAATAGAGACAGTAGAAGATAAACACAATACTAAAATACTAAATACTAAATATACTATAAAAACTAAATCAAATATCAAATACCAACAAAGTGTGCTTAAGGATGCTTAAGGATGATCAAGCATGACAGGGTAGGGACTGAGCCTGTAATTCAGAGTGCAGCTGAGGATGATCGCTTCCTTGTTGTCCCTGTCAAGGATGCCATGGTCGTGGACCCCTCCACAGACACAAGCAAGATGCAATATACAGTTGAAAGGGTGGGGATAGTAATATGGACATAAAAGAGAATCAAGTATTGAGTATAAGGTGTAAGGATCCTAATTACCAGGCTGATGATAATCTTTTCAGTCATATATTGACTCTTGATCAACTACTAAGTGTGGGCCTATTGTGGGCCTACTGTCACATGTCCACAGGAGCAGTTAACTATAGGGACAGGAAGTGAAATCAAATGTATACCTTGCCATGTCTTAATTGATTCACTCTCACTACAACTATGGTCTCAAGTCTCATCAAAGTACTCTCAAATTAGATAACCTCATGTGATCCCAAATCAGCTGACCTCCAATCATGTGAATGTAACCAACCACAAACTAGGTAGCCTATTTAAGTGAAGTTTACAGAGCATTCTAGGAGCCATTCTGTAGTCAGAATCTCCCGCACCACTAAGGTGTGAAGTCATCATCCTCTAAGCTGGTATGTTCATTCTCTGATTGCTTCATATGGTTTCCTAAATGTTCCTTTAACCTGTTTTCGTAACTTTCACATTATTAATTTAGATGTACCTTCTATAATGTATTGGATGAATAGCTTGTATCTGACAAATAAATTGTCATGTTCTGACCTGCATAGCCTTTCTATTGTACTTATAGTCCAGAGTAGCAGTTTAGGTAACGTTACTAGCATAATGGACGATTGGGATTAGTTATCGCCGCCGTAGAAACTAAATCACCTGGGAGATGGCAAGTTATTATGAACTGACCAAGCATTACACAGCGGTGGGCAGTTTGTCAGCGATGGTCTAAATTGGTCGCGAAAACCTACCACAGCCTGACCCCCTGTAGCATAGAAATTTGCTTGACTGTCTAACACGCTGGTGAGTATCGCAGTCCGGATCAGCATGTAACCTCTGACCTACTTCCAGACCAGTACGTGTTATGTTAAGGAACCGCCCGAATTAATCTGCAGATGGAGGAGACCTATAGTATATATTCCTAAGCTTGAGTGCGTGTCATAAGAAAACGAGTTAGGCATTCTCATTAACAATATGCACTGTGGGCGTACCAACCCACTATGGATAGCAATGTTACACTGAACCGAAACTTTTCCAATACTGAGCGGAGTCAGATTTATTAGGTTTAACGGGGGTTTATAATCAATTGTTATATTTCCAACAGCGCGTGGACAGCTTCACGATTTCCTTCGACCACTCTCAGTTCCCTCTTTGGTCCTGACGAGTGACGTCATTACAAAGGTATTAAGCATCAAGTACGGCCACAGTCCGGGAGGGAGGGAGGGGGTTGTGCAAATGTGCTAATATAGCATGTAAACAGACAATGCAGAGAAGTCTATCTCTCCTCTACCCTTAAGTGAAGAGTTGAACAGTTCAATGGCCCTGGTGACAAATGACTTCCTCAGTCTGTCTGTTGTGAAAGGCAGTGAGCGAAGTCTTCAGCTGATCAGGCTCTTCTGCTTTACAATAGTGCTATGGAGTGGATGACATTCATTGTCCAAAATGCTGAACAGTTTGTTCAGGGTCCTTTTGTCTGATATTGAAGTGATGCACTCCAGTTCGGCTCCCACGACAGAGCCAGCTTTCCTTACCAGCCTATCTAGTCGCCCAGCATCCTTCTTCTTTGTGCTTCCTCCCCAGCATACTACAGCATAGAAGAGGACGCTGGGAACAACAGACTGGTAAAACATCCTGAAGAGCTTAATGCAGACATTGAAGGACCGCAGCCTCCTCAGGAAGTACAGCCTGCTCTGCCCTTTCTTGTAGAGTGCTTCAGTATTGGCTGACCAGTCCAGTTGTAAGCCCAGATACTTGTAGGTGTTTACCACCTCCACATTGACCCCAATGATCAGGTCGTTGGGGTAATCTGTTACCTGTGACGGGTAATTTGTGATCCAGGATACCAGGTGAGCGTCCACACCCATCGGCAAGAGCTTGTCTCTCAGTCTGAGGGGTTGGATGGTGTTAAAGGCACTTGAGAAATCAAAGAACATGATTCTCACAGCACTTTTCCCCTTGTCTAGGTGAGAATGTGTCCTGTGTAGGAGATAAGGGATGGCATCGTCCACGGCCACTTTCTCCTGATATGCAAACTGTAGCGGGTCTAGTGCATGGCGTACCTGGTCTCTGAGCAGACCAATCGCTCCATTGTCTTCATCACATGTGATGTTAGAGCGACAGGCCTGTAATCATTAAGCTCACTTGGGTGTGGCTTCTTAGGGACAGGGGTGATACATGATGTCTTCCACAGTGTTGGTACTTGTCCGAGATGGAGACTCAGATTGTAAATGTGGATCAGTGGCTCCCCCAGTTCAGCAGCACAGATCTTGAGCAGCCTTGGACACAGCCTGTCCGGCCCGGCTGCCTTCCTAGGTCGAAGTTTCTTCAGCTGTCCATGGACCTGATCAGCCATTATGATGGGGGAGCAGGGGTGGCTGGAGGCTGATGGCTGTTGACTGAAGCCATTGTCACATTGGCTGGAGACTGATCGCTGTTGACTGAAGCCATTGTCACCATGTGGGGGATGGGTGCGATAGCCTGAGATGATGGGGGTGAGTGTTGCACTGAGAGTGAGGGGGGAGGTGTGGGTTGGGCAGGCAAGCAAGCAAGAGCAGTGTCTGAGTCAGCAGGGGGTGGTGGACCACTGCCATTGGAGCTGGAGCAGGGCAGTCAAACCTGTTGTAGAAGTGGTTTAGCTGGTTCGCCCTGTCCAGAACTCCCTCCACAGAGCTGCTGCTCTTCTCAAGGTCAGTGATGGTGTTCATACCGTCCCATACCTCCTTCATGTTGTTCTCCTGCAACTTCTGTTCCACCTTCCTTCTGTAGTCAAGTCAAGTCAAGTCAAGTTTATTTATATAGCACATTTCATACACAGAGGTCATTCAATGTGCTTTACATAAACAAAACCAAACGATAATAACAAATAAAAGCATAGAAGGGCAATATAGTCAAAGAATAGTTAAAAGGTAAAGATCATAATAAAAAGAAAACATAAAACACAAGGTAAAATCATTTAAAAATAAAGAATAATTAATAAGCAAAAACAAAGGCAAAAATATTAAAAAAAGTAATAAAAGACAAAGTAGAATAATTATCGAGGCAGATTCAGAAATTTGTAACTCGGCACAGTTAGCAGAAAGCGTCTGAGAACAGTTTGGTCTTAAGTCTAGATTTAAAACTGGCTACAGTTGGGGCCTTTTAATGTCATCCTAAAGTTGGTTCCACAGCTGAGCCGCATAGCAGCTAAAAGCTGCTTCACCATGTTTAGTTCTAACTGTAGGTTTTACTAGCAGGTTTTTCACCTGGGACCTGAGAGGACGAGAAGGTGTGTACTGCTGAAGCATGTCTGACAAGTATTTAGGTCCTGCTCCATTTACTGATTTATAAACAAGCAATAGTGCTTTAAAGTCAATTCTGTGACTTACTGGAAGCCAGTGCAAGGACTTAAGAATTGGAGTAATGTGGTCAGTTCTTTTAGTTTTTGTTAGAGTCCTAGCTGCTGCATTTTGTATCACCCTGAAGCTGTTTAATAATCTTTTTTAGGAAGGCCTGTGAACAGTCCATTGCAGTAATCAACCCTGCTGGAGATAAATGCATGAATGAGTTTTTCTAAGTCATGTTTTGACATCAGCCATCTGAGTTTGACAATATTTTTTGAGGTGGTAAAAGCTGATTTAGTTATCGCTTTCATGTGGCTGTTGAAATTTAGATCACTGTCAATTAATACACCAAGATTTTTAACAGTATCCTTTGCCTTCAACCCTTTTGTGTCAAGGAGAGTGGCAACCCTAAGTCTTTCCTCATTTTTACCAAATATAATTACTTCAGTTTTTTCTTTGTTCAGCTGAAGAAAAGTTTGAGACATCCAGGTGTTGATTTGTTCTATACACTGACACATAGATTCAAGAGGACCATAGTTGTTTGGTGATAGAGCTAAGTAAATTTGTGTGTCATCTGCATAGCTATGATATGAAATCAAATTATTTTGAATGATTTGTCCAAGTGGGAGCATATAGAGGTTGAATAATAGTGGCCCCAAGATCGACCCTGGGGAACACCACAGGTCAAGGACGTTGGTGTTGAGGTACAGTTTCGATGGCAACAAAGAAGCTCCTTTCTTGTAGATATGATTTTAGCCAGCTGATAACTATGCCTGTAAATCCAACCCAGTGTTCTAGTCTGTGTAGTAAAATATTGTGATCAACAGTGTCAAATGCTGCACTAAGGTCCAGTAGCACTAGGACTGATGTTTTACCTGAATCTGTGTTGAGGTGTATGTCATTGGAAACTTTAATGAGAGCTGTTTCAGTGCTGTGATTTGCCCGAAAACCAGACTGAAAGTAATCAAAATACCCATTTGATGTTAGGAAGGTGGTTAATTGATTAAAGACTACTTTTTCAATAATTTTGCCAATAAAAGGTAGATTGGATATGGGCCTGTAATTGTTTAGCATGGAGGCATCCAGGTTATTCTTCTTGAGAAGTGGCTTTACAACAGCTGTTTTCAGTGACTTAGGAAAAGTGCCAGACAGCAATGATACATTTACAATTTGAAGGACATCCGCCGCTATGAGGTGAAAAACAGTTTTGAAGAAATTGGTAGTGTCTAAGACACATGTGGAAGGGCTGAGATTCTGTACCGTTTTTTCAAGTGTTTCGTAGTCTATCAAGCTGAACTCTGACATCAAGTTTAGTTTCCCTCTGTTTGTTGCTGTAGTCCTCCTTGGCCTCTTTCAGCTTGACTTTGAGTTCCCTTGTACGCGCCTCAGCTCTGCCATGTCCCCCTCTCTGAACGCCATCTTTTTCCTATTGAGAAGGGTCTTGACATTGCTGGTTATATGTACCATTGAACTAACTAAGCAATAAAGTCTGTATGTTGTTTGAAGTTGGAAGTCTATGTGTTGTGTTTTTACTGGTTACCACGTATTGTTGCTAAATGTAAAGTGTGTGTAAATATGAATGCATGGGTATGTGTAAGAAATAATGCACATAATTATAAAGAAAGCAATATAAGATTTAATGGAAAAGGGATAGTCTCACAATTTCTTTCAAAATGTGCTTTCCTACACTTTTTAAGTGGCTTTTCTGCCTAAAATAAACCTCTATGTTTTTAAACATTTGAAAACAAAAATTTTACCAAAGCTCTTCTACCACACTCAGTTAAAATGGAAAAGAAAGAAAGAAAGAAAGACTTAGAGAACTAAATAATTAATTAAACCCCGGTCTATACCAACAACCTAGGGTTTGTATTTGGATGGAAACGAGTGGAGTTTCATTATAAGCACGGACATTGTCTGAGATTATGGTGCAGTGATAACTATTATGGTGCAATGATACTATTTGCCTACCTCAAGATGTAATGTTCAAGCTAAAGTCATTTTATATCTACTTGTATCTAAATGTTTTCTATTCATATCGTACTCTATCCTCATAGTTATACAAAATTAGAGTACTACCTGGGAAACTTAATGTAAGTACAAAGAAACACACATATGGAAATACAAAATCAGGTGGAATAGAACTTTTCTTCAGTTGACCATTCGACCACCACAACCAGTTCACACCTCCACCCCACCCCCACCTGCCCTCCTTTGTGGAGTGTGTGCTGAGTTATGGCCATGCGCACCTGTGGACCATCAGACGTAACGACCCTTCAAATGGAAGCCCCTCCCACAATCCTTTGTTATTCTGATTGACATACCAGCCCCTACAGCTGATTGGTTAGGTTTGAATCCAGGAGGCTAATGGGTCAGACAGGAGTAATATATAAACACCACACAGAGGGAACAGTTTACACAAGTCATTTCTAGGAGTAACTTTTACTAAACTGCTGAAGCTGAGCTGAACTGAAGCTTGAAATGTCAGGTTTCATACCGTCACAGCTGACCATGCCAGTGAAGAGTGAGAGAGAAGATGAAGAAGTTGATGATTTTGTAGCAGAGTTTTTGTTTAAAACTCAGAAACCGAAAGAAGAGCCTGGACTGGATCATGGAACTCAGACTGAAATATTAATGTCACCACCTGAGGATATGAAAAATGATCACACAGATTATTTTCCAAAAGGTGAGATTGTAAACAAATTTAAAAGCATGATAATAAGTGATACTAATATCAACAGCGCCTGATAGAGACATTGTGGAAATGTTGAGTTTCTTTATTTCTAATGTTGCAGGAGACATTCAAATGATCCATGCTAACAACAGAGTGAAATCTGAGGAACAACAATCGTGGTGCCAGACAACTAGAGAGAAACAGCATGAATTCCAGTGTTTGGGAACGTTTGATGAACTCCCTGCTGTTGCATATCAGCAAATACACACAGGACAAATGTTGTACGAGTGTACTACATGTGGAGAGAGATTCACAGGACATTCAGAACTCACTGCCCATCAGAGCACACATACAGACGGACAGGCATGTCATTGTTTTCAGTGTGGGAAAGGCTTCATTCAGAAGTCTGATCTCAAGATACACCAGAGGATCCATACTGGAGAAAAAACATATCAGTGTTCTCAATGTGGACAAACCTTTGCTCGATTATGTAATCTCAAACAGCATCAGATTATCCATACTAAGGAAAAACCACATCAGTGTTCTCAATGTGGAAAAGCCTTTGCTCACATATCTCATCTCAAGTATCCTCAGATGATCCATACTGGAGAAAAACCACATCAATGTTCTCAGTGTGGAAAAGCCTTTATTCGGAAGTCTGATCTCAAGAATCACCAGATGACCCATACTGGAGAAAATACATATCGGTGTTCTCAGTGTAACAAAATCTTTACCCGGAAATCTGATCTCAAGGAACATCAGATGATCCATACTAAGGAAAAACCACATCAGTGTTCTCAGTGTGGAAAAGCCTTTGCTCACATATCTCATCTCAAGTATCATCAGATGATCCATACTGGAGAAAAACCACATCAATGTTCTCAGTGTGGAAAAGCCTTTATTCGGCAGTCTGATCTCAACAGGCATCAAGGGATCCATGATGAAAATACATATCGGTGTTCTCGGTGTAACAAAATCTTTACTCGGAAATCTGATCTCAAGGATCATCAGATGATCCATACTAAGGAAAAACCACATCAGTGTTCTCAATGTGGAAAAGCCAGCTCACATATCTGATCTCAAGAATCACCAGATGAAAAACCACATCCTCAGTGTGGAAAAGCCTTTATTGGCAGTCTGATCTCAACAGGCATCAATGGATCCATGATGAAAATACATATCGGTGTTCTCGGTGTAACAAAATCTTTACTCGGAAATCTGATCTCAAGGATCATCAGATGATCCATACTAAGGAAAAACCACATCAGTGTTCTCAATGTGGAAAAGCCTTTGCTCACATATCTCATCTCAAGTATCATCAGATGATCCATACTGGAGAAAAACCACATCAATGTTCTCAGTGTGGAAAAGCCTTTATTCGGAAGTCTGATCTCAAGAATCACCAGATGACCCATACTGGAGAAAAGCCACATCAGTGTTCTCAGTGTGGAAAAAGCTTTGTTCAAATATCTCATCTCAAGAATCATCAGATGACCCATACTGGAGAAAAGCCACATCAATGTTCTCAGTGTGGGAAAGCCTTTGTTCGGAAGTCTGCTCTCAAGATCCATCAAAGGATCCATCCAAGGTCTTTAGTCCAAAGTCTAAACTGAAAATACATCGGCAGAGTGGTGTTTAGAGCAAACATATTTTTTCTATATGAACTAATTTTGTTTTAGCTGGTTGTTTAACACTAGCCTGGCTCGGCCTGCCTACGTACTTCCAGTCAATTTCTTTTTCCTACAGTACTCCATCTGGAATAGGTTGAGTCGCGCTCGTTTACTTTGGAGGTTGAACCTGTAGTTTTCGTAGGAAACAGTCAAAATAACGTGTGTGATGTACTGGCACAAAGTAGATCAATATAGAATGAAAGTATAAAGTGCTTTAGACCATTATTTGCCAATGCTCTTGCGTTTTGTAAAATGCCAATGGAAACTCCCCATAGGAATTTTGGTTATTCAAAATGCATACTGACAGTCAAATGCTTACTGCACATAAACTCCTTTGTGTAGAAGCATAATCCTGGTCTCAAATGAAAGGTAACACTTCCAGGTTTCTTGTGGACTATTTAGATTGTATGTCAGGTGTTCTGATATAGACTGACTACACAAATATGGAATAATTACAAATAAAGTCTCTATTTTTGCATTTACTTTGTTGGTTCAATGAGTGTGTGTATAAGATAAACTATACATCTGTACAACTAATATTGGATAATACAACATGAAGATTCAATTTCTATGGATTCTTGTGAATTTCAGTACCCAATATGTTGCATCTACTTATTGTGCTGCAGCCAGAGGTCAGGGTATCACCAAAAGCGGATGAGGGGGAGGGGGGCATTTTGGATCAAATTTAATTGAGACATAATAAGATTAATCTGAGAATGTAAAGCACTATACAGATTGTCCATGAAAAAAGTTGTCATTTTTGGATTCCCAAGAGTCAAAGCTTTCAAATGGTGTATAACATTACTATGCTACATAGCAATATGGTGCATACAATTGATTTAGAATGTTGGGGGGAGTGGGGTAACCGTCCCGCCGGCGGGACACTGAAGATTAACTGGTTTAGGCCGATTCTAAGGGCCCAGCACTGACAGGGAGCTCCCAGAGAGCCCACATTTTCTAGCACCACCCCTTGCGGGGCATGGTGCTTATATCAACTATAGTGATAAACCATGGTTATCATGGTTACCCATGAAAACAAAAAACACGGTCATGGTTACCCACAAATCCATGGTTATTCTGTCATAGTAAAACCATTGTTAATTTTCGTGAGGGTTGTTGCTGGTCTGTCGCATCAGTTGGTGACAGGTTTGCTCACATGACGCATGCAACATTTCAAAAATTGTACATTAACTCCTCAATATCTATGAAGAAAAAAACTCAAATCATTTGATTCAAGTTTAAGTCAAGTATCAAGTTATGAATAGCAAGTCAAAGTCAAAGTCTTTTTTATACATCTTGATCAAGCAGCTCTCAAGTCCTAAAAACACACAAACACAAATTCAGATTAGGAAGCTTTCAGGAGGAATGGAAGTTTTCTTCAGTTACCCATCCCATCACCATAAAGTGTGAAGTTCACACCTCCACCCCAACCCCAGATCCCCTTCTTTGTGGAGTTTCAGCAGTGTAGTTATGACCAGGTCCACCTGTGGACCATCACATCTGTGAATAGAGATCATACATATGGAATTCCCTTCTAAGTCTTTGTCATTCTCATTTGCATGATTTGGGGGTATCTTGCCATAATTCTCTTATTTCTCCAGAGGGTTGTTATCAGAAACAGCTGGCATTTTGTTTCAAAATGTGCTTTCCTATACTTTTTAAGTGGCTTTTCTGCCTAAAATAAACGTCTATGTTTTTAAACATTTGAAAACAAAAATTCTACCAAAGATCTTCTGCCACACTCAGTTAAAATGGAAAAGAAAAATGCCAAGACTTAGAGAACTAAATAATTAAACCCTGGTCAACAACCTAGGGTTTGTACTTGGATGGAAACGAGTGTTTCATTTTAAGCACGGACATTGTCTTAGATTCTGGTGCAGTGATAATACTCTTTGCCTATACCTCAAGATGTAATGTTAATAACACTTCACTTGACGGGTGAGTTCATAACACATTCATAGCAGCTGTCATAAACTGCACATAAAGCATTCATGACTGTTTCATGAGACATGACTCAAGATTCATAGCAAACCTTTTGTGAATGTGGAAGACAGAACGACGACAATATGTCAAAATAAAAGTCCAACATTGTATGTGTGTAACCTGAATCTCCATCCTTTGTAAATATTTCATGAATATCTTATGAAGACTACATTGAATGTCACTTTACTATACAAGTTGTGAAGTATTCATAATCACTGAGTTTAACACTGGGAGGTAAACTAGCCTACATTTAGCTTTATTTGTGTAACCTGGAATGGTTGGACATTCCCAGTAGCAAAAGATGAGAAATCATCTGCAAAGGTTACATCAATGAACAAATAGATTTTTATGAAACAAAATTATTTGCTTGACCATGTTCTGTCTTTTTGGCACAGGAGTAGTCCATTGACTCAGATGTGACGTGATCAAGAGGTTTGGACCAAAAACGGCAATACTGCTTTGCAACTTTCTGCAAAGTTCTCGTCGTTCTGTCTTCCACATTCATGAAAGGTTTGGTATGAATGTTGAGTCATGTCTCATGAAACAGTTATGAATGCTTTATGTGCAGTTTATGACAGCTGCTATGAATGTGTTATGAACTCACCCGTCAAGTAAAGTGTTACCTAATGTTCAAGCTAAAGGCTTTTTATATCTACTTGTATATGAATGTTTTCTAGCATATTGTACTCTATCCTCATAGTTATACACAATTAGAGCACATACTACCTGGAAAACTTATATAATTTAAGTACATACAAACAAACAAATGGAAATACATTATGAGAAGCATTCAGGTGGAATAGAACTTAGCTCCAGTTGACCATCCCACCCCCACAACCAGTTCACACCTCCACCCCACCCCCACCTGCCCTCCTTTGTGGAATGTGTGCTATTTGAGTTATGGCCATGCACACCTGTGAACCATCAGACGTAACGACCCTTCAAATGGAAGCCCCTCCCACAATCCTTTGTTATTCTGATTGACATACCAGCCCCTAGAGCTGATTGGTTATGTTAAAATCCAGGAGGCTAATGGGTCAGACAGGAGTAATATATAAACACCACACAGAGGGAACAGTTTACAGAAGTAATTTCTAGGAGTAACTTTTGCTAAACTGCTGAAGCTGAGCTGAACTGAAGCTTGAAATGTCAGGTTTCATACCGTCACAGCTGACCATGCCAGTGAAGAGTGAGAGAGAAGATGAAGAAGTTGATGATTTCGTTGCAGAGTTTTTGTTTAAAACTCAGAAACCGAAAGAAGAGCCTGGACTGGATCATGGAACTTGGACTGAAATATTAATGTCACCACCTGAGGATATGAAAAATGATCACACAGATTATTTTCCAAAAGGTGAGATTGTAAACAAATTTAAAAGCATGATAATAAGTGATACTAATATCAACAGCGCCTCATTGAGACATTGTGAAAATGTTGAGTTTCTTTATTTTTAATGTTGCAGGAGACATTCAAATGATCCATGCTAACAACAGAGTGAAATCTGAGGAACAACAATCGTGGTCCCAGACAACTAGAGAGAAACAGCATGAATTCCAGTGTTTGGGAACGTTTGATGAACTCCCTGCTGTTGCATATCAGCAAATACACACAGGACAAATGTTGTACGAGTGTACTACATGTGGAGAGAGATTCAGAGCACATTCAGAGCTCACTGCCCATCAGAGCACACATACAGATGGACAGGCATGCCATTGTTTTCAGTGTGGGAAAGGCTTCATTCAGAAGTCTGATCTCAAGATACACCAGAGGATCCATACTGGAGAAAAAACATATCAGTGTTCTCAATGTGGACAAACCTTTACTCGATTATGTAATCTCAAACAGCATCAGATTATCCATACAGAAGAAAAGCCTCTGTGTGGAAAAGCCTTTGCTCGAAAATCTGATCTCAAGTATCATCAGAGGATCCATACTGGACAAAAGCCACATCAATGTTCTCAGTGTGGGAAAGCCTTTATTCGGCAGTCTGATCTCAAGAGGCATCAAGGGATCCATTCTGATGAAAAACCACATCAATGTTCTCAGTGTGGGAAAGCCTTTATTCGGCAGTCTGATCTCAAGAGGCATCAAGGGATCCATGCTGATGAAAAACCACATCAGTGTTCTCAGTGTGGGAAAGCCTTTGCTCGAATATGTCATCTCAAGGATCACCAAATGATCCATACTGGACAAAAGCCACATCAGTGTTCTCAATGTGGAAAAGCCTTTGCTCGAATATCTAATCTCAAGGATCATCAAATGATCCATACTGGACAAAAGCCACATCAATGTTCTCAGTGTGGAAAAGTCTTTATTCTGAAGTCTTATCTCAAGAAGCATCAAAGGATCCATGATGAAAATACATATCGGTGTTCTCAGTGTAACAAAATCTTTACTCGGAAATCTGATCTCAAGGATCATCAGATGATCCATACTAGGGAAAAACCACATCAGTGTTCTCAATGTGGAAAAGCCTTTGCTCACATATCTCATCTCAAGTATCATCAGATGATTCATACTGGAGAAAAACCACATCAATGTTCTCAGTGTGGAAAAGCCTTTATTCGGAAGTCTGATCTCAAGAATCACCAGATGACCCATACTGGAGAAAAGCCACATCAGTGTTCTCAGTGTGGAAAAAGCTTTGTTCAAATATCTCATCTCAAGAATCATCAGATGACCCATACTGGAGAAAAGCCACATCAATGTTCTCAGTGTGGGAAAGCCTTTGTTCGGAAGTCTGCTCTCAAGATCCATCAAAGGATCCATCCAAGGTCTTTAGTCCAAAGTCTAAACTAAAAATACATCGGCAGAGTGGTGTTTAGAGGAAACATATTTTCTATATGAACTAATTTTGTTTTAGCTGGTTGTTTAACACTAGCCTGGCCTCGGCCTGCCTACGTACTTCCGGTCTTCCGGCTATTTTTCAAACACTAAGAAGGCTCGACATAACTTGAAACATTGATCGAAGCATCATCAGTATCTCTACATATGAACTTGAGCATTAAGAACATTGTTCGTGTACACATAGTTTACTAAAAAGAAAGATTTTGGACAACTCGCACCTTGCAAGATGGCAGCGAGCAGAAAAAACGAGTTGTTCAAAACCTCTCCTTTTAGTAAACTCTGTGTACAAATTTCAAGTTTTTGCCTGAAATTGCACTGTGCCTACTTATAAGGGCATTGTTCACACCTCTTTTGTGGCCTACCATGAAATGTTTGACCTCTATAGAAAGTTGAGAACCTGTAGTTATCGTAGGAAACAGTCGAAATAACATGTGTGATGTACTGGCACAGAGTTACAGAGGCTAGAATAGTTTTACATTACAAGCATCTCTGAACTGACCACATTTCAGCCCTCTAGGTCACTTGATATCACGTAGAAACACAACTAAGCCCTAGCACCAGGTCTTGTGAAGCTGTGTGCAAAAGTAGATCAATATAGAATGAAAGTATAAGTGCTTTAGACCATTATTTGCCAATGCTCATGCGTTTTGTAAAATGCCTATGGAAACTCCCCGTAGGACTTTTGGTTACGCAAAATGCATATTGACAATCAAATGCTTAGTCTATCTTCTACACAAAGGAGTTCATGTGCAGTGAACTCCTTTGTGTAGAAGCATAATCCTGGTCTCAAATGAAAGGTAACACTTTGAGGTTCCTTGTGGACTATTTAGATTGTATGTCAGGTGTTCTGATATAGACTGATTACACAAATATGGAATAATGACAAATAAAGTCTCTATTTTTGCATTTACTTTGTTGGTTCAATGAGTGTGTATAAGATAGACTATACATCTGTACAACCAATATTGGAAAATACAACATGAAGATTAAATTTCTATGGATTCTTGTGAATGTTTCAGTACCCAATATGTTGCATCTACTTATTGTGCTGCAGCCAGAAGTCAGGGTAGCACCAAAAGCGGAGGAGGGGGAGGGGGGATTTTGGATGAAATTTAATTAAGACATAATAAGATTAATCTGAGAATGTAAAGCACTATACAGAATGTTCATGAAAAAAGTTGTCATTTTTGGATTCCCAAGAGTCAAAGCTTTCAAATGGTGTATAACATTACTCTCTTACACAGCAATATGGTACATACAATTGATTTAGAGTGTAGGGGGAGGGGAGTAACCGTCCCGCCTGCGGGACACTGAAGATTAACTGATTTCGGCCGATTCTAAGGGCCCAGCACTGAGAGGGAGCTCCCAGAGGGCCCAAATTTTCTAGCAGCACCTCATGCGGGGCATGATGCTTATATCAACTATAGTGATAAACCATGGTTACCCATGAAAACAAAAAACATGGTCATGGTTACTCACAAATCCATGGTTATTCTGTTATAGTAAAACCATGGTTAATTTCTGTAAGGGTCATAGTAAAACCATGGTTAATTTTTGTGAGGGTTGTTGCTCGTCTGTCGCATCAGTTGGTAACAGGTTTGCTCACATGACGCATGCAACAGCACTCAGATTTTCTAAAATTGTACATTAACTCCTCAATATCTATGAAGAAAAAAAACTCAAGTCATTTCAAGTCATTTGAATCAAGTTCATGTCAAGTCTCCAGTCATGAAGTCAAGTCAAGTCATTTATACATCTTGATCAAGCAGCTCTCAAGTCCTAAAAACACACAAACACAAATTCAGATTAGGAAGCTTTCAGGAGGAATGGAAGTTTTCTTCAGTTACCCATCCCATCACCATAAAGTGTGAAGTTCACAGCTCCACCCCAAACCCAGATCCCCTTCTTTGTGGAGTTTCAGCAGTGTAGTTATGACCAGGTCCACCTGTGGACCATCACATCTGTGAATAGAGATCATACATATGGAATTCCCTTCTTTTCATTCTCATTTGCATTCAATTAGCTTGTGCATCTGTTTGGTTACAGTAGGCTATAATCCTAATATGTCAGGATGAGGGGGTATTTTGCTATATTTCTCTGAAGGGTCGTGATCAGAAACATCTGACATTTTGTTTCAAAATGTGCTTTCCTATTCTTTTTAAGTGGCTTTTCTGCCTAAAATAAACGTCTATGTTTTTAAACATTTGAGAACAAAAATTCTACCAAAGATCTTCTGCCACACTCAAATAATTAAACCCTGGTCTACCAACAACCTAGGGTTTGTACTTGGATGGAAACGAGTGTTTCATTTTAAGCACAGACATTGTCTGAGATTCTGGTGCAGTGATAATACTATTAGCCTACCTCAAGATGTAATGTTCAAGCTAAAGGCATATTGCACTCTATCCTCATAGTTATACACAGGATATATACTACCTACTACATATGAAAATACATTATGAGAAGCATTCAGGTGGAATAGAACTTTTCTCCAGTTGACCATCCCACCCCCACAACCAGTTCACACCTCCACCCCACCCCCACCTGCCCTCCTTTGTGGAGTGGGTGCTATTTGAGTTATGGCCATGCGCACCTGTGGACCATCAGACGTAACAACCCTTCAAATGGAAGGCCCTCCCACAATCCTTTGTTATTCTGATTGACATACCAGCCCCTAGAGCTGATTGGTTATGTTAAAATCCAGGAGGCTAATGGGTCAGACAGGAGTAATATATAAACACCACACAGAGGGAACAGTTTACAGAAGTCATTTCTAGAAGCAACTTTTGCTAAACAGCTGAAGCTGAGCTGAACTGAAGCTTGAAATGTCAGGTTTCATACCGTCACAGCTGACCATGCCAGTGAAGAGTGAGAGAGAAGATGAAGAAGTTGATGATTTCGTAGCAGAGTTTTTGTATAAAACTCAGAAACAGAAAGAAGAGCCTGGACTGGATCATGGAACTCGGACTGAAATATTAATGTCACCACCTGAGGATATTAAAAAGGAAGAAATATCTGATTTAACAGAAAATGATCACACAGATCATTTTCCAAAAGGTGAGATCCTAAACAGTTTGTATTATAATTTAAAAGAATCACAATAATTACAAAGTGACACTTATATCAACAGCGCCTGATTGAGACATTGTGAAAATCTTGAGTTTCTTTATTTCTAATGTTGCAGGAGACGTTCAAATGATCCATGCTGACAACAGAGTGCAATCTGAGGAACAACAATTGTGGTGCCAGACAACTAGAGAGAAACAGCATGAATTCCAGTGTTTGGGAACGCTTGATGAACTCCCTGCTGTTGCATATCAGCAAATACACACAGGACAAATGTTGTACGAGTGTACTACATGTGGAGAGAGATTCAGAGCACATTCAGAGCTCACTGCCCATCAGAGCACGCATACTGACGGAAAGGCATGTCATTGTTTTCAGTGTGGGAAAGCCTTTTCTCGGAAGTCTGCTCTCAAGATGCATCAAAGGATCCATACTGGAGAAAAAACATATCGGTGTTCTCAGTGTAACAGAAGCTTTACTCAGAAGTCTGATCTCAAGATACACCAGAGGATCCATACTGGAGAAAAGCCATATCAGTGTTCTCAATGTGGAAAAGCCTTTACTCGGAAATCTAATCTCAGGCGTCATCAGATGATCCATACTGGAGAAAAGCCACATCAGTGTTCTCAATGTGGAAAAGCCTTTGCTCAAATATGTCATCTCAAGGATCATCAGATAATCCATACTGGAGAAAAACCACATCAGTGTTCTCAATGTGGAAAGGTATTTAGTCAAAAATGTAATCTCAGAACACACCAGAGGATCCATACTGGAGAAAAAACACATCAGTGTTCTCAATGTGGAAAAGCCTTTGCTCAAATATCTCATCTCAAGGATCATCAGATGAGCCATACTGGAGAAAAACCATATCAGTGTTCTCAATGTGGAAAGGCATTTAGTCAAAAATGTAATCTCAGAACACACCAGAGGATCCATACTGGAGAAAAACGACATCAGTATTCTCAATGTGGAAAAACCTTTGGTGATATATCTAATCTCAATCAGCATCAGATGATCCATACTGGAGAAAAGCCATATCAGTGTTCTCAATGTAACAAAATCTTTACTCGAATATCTCATCTCAAGTATCATCAGACGAGCCATACTGAAGAAAAACCACATCAATGTTCTCAGTGTGGGGAAGCCTTTATTTGGAAGTCTGTTCTCAAGAAGCATCAAAGGATCCATACTGGAGAAAAGCCACATCAATGTTCTCAGTGAAAGCCTTTATTCGGCTTTATTCTGTTCTCAAGACTCATCAAAGGATCCATCCAAGGTCTTTAGTCCAAAGTCTAAACTGAAAATACATCTGCACAGTGGTGTTTAGAGCAAAAATATGTTTTCGTTATGAACTAATTTTGTTTTAGCTGGTTGTTTAACACATGATTTCCAATACAAATTTCAAGTTTTTGCCTGAAATTGCACTGTAAAAAATGACGTTAGTCCACACACTGACCCATGCTTCTTCAGACACAGGGTATTCAGCCCGAAACGTCACACTGAGAACACAAAGGAGTTCTCAGTGTGCGGACTAACGTCATTTTTTATTTCTGAAGTATTCTGGTCCAGCACCTGTTTGAATCTGGATGTGCGCGTTCTTTTTTGTACTTTTTGAAATTGCACTGTGCCTACCTATAATGGCATTGTTCCCCCACCTCTTTTGGGGCCTACCATCAAATGTTTGACCTATAGAAAGCTGTGAACCTGTAGTTTTCGTAGGAAACAGTCAAAATAACTGTGTGATATACTGACACAGAGTTACAGAGGCTAGAATATATTTTTTTCTTTCTGCCGGATTACAAGCATCTCTGAACTGACCACATTTCAGCCCTCTAGGTCACTTGATATCACTTAGAAACACAACAGAGCCCTAGCACCAGGTCTCATGAAGCTGTGTGCAAAAGTAGATCAATATAGAATGAAAATATAAGTGATTTACACCATTATTTGCCATGGTATGCTCATGTGTTTTGTTAAATGCCTATGGACCCTATGGACCCCAGGACTTTTGCTTATCCAAAATGCATACTGACAATCAAATGCTTACTGGACATGAACCCCTTTGTGGACAAGCATAATCCTGGTCTCAAATGAAAGGTAACACTCTGAGGTTTCTTGTGGACTATTTAGATTGTATTCAATTGAAAAAAATATAATGTCCGCACTCCGCAACACTGCTCTTGACTCCCAATTATTTAATGCAACGTAAGAAGACCCAGCAGGGTCGAATTATATTTTTTCAATTGAGTATAGTTTTCTTTTGTTCTGCACCTGCCAGAAAGTGGGATGTGCACACTATAACTGTTTGCTATTTAGATTGTATGTCAGGTGTTCTGATATAGACTGACTACACAAAATATGGAATAATTACAAAAAGTCTCTATGTTTGCATTTACTTTGTTGGTTCAATGAGTGTGTATAAGAGACTATACATCTGTCCAACTAATATTGGATAATACAACACGAAGATTCGATTTCTATGGATTCTTGTGAATATTTCAGTATATGTGAATATTTTCCCAATATTTTCCCACAACAATCTACTTATTGTGCTGCAGCTAAACTGCAGCCAGAGGTCAAACTCCATTGATGTTTGTGCGCGTTCACATAAAAGGGGCGGGTTGCAGCGTGGTAACGCTTTAGAATAACATATGCTTATTATGTATTAACAGTGCATAATAAGCAGTTAACAATTCATTACTAACAGTTAGTTAACTGTTGTTATCCTTTAATAACATTAACTAACGGTTAACATGCAGCTTTTTAAGTTCCTTACAAGCATATTTGTTAACAGTTAACATGCAGCTTGTAAGTGTTAACAAGCAGCTTGTTAATGCTTGTTAATGGTGTATAAGACAAAGAGGTGGATAACTAATACGCTTATAAGACCTTTCTTACCTAGTGCATTTTGCAGCCCCCCAATCTAAAGCGAGGACCATGTAGCCTATTCTACAAGCCCAACCTTCTATCTCTATATATCTACTGCATCTATCTAGTTTGTTTAAGCTGTGAGAAATGCACCTTCAAAATTGCTGCAGCGAGCAGGAATTGAACCCCGGTCGCCTGTGGCAAAGAGTGAAGTACTACTGACTGAGCCACATTCCTGTCATTTAAATGTAATGATCATCTTGATTCTATATTCTGTTAATGTTCTATATCATACCAGTTATGCCTTTTACAAGTATGTTGCTGATAAAAAAAAAAGTTTAATTTCCATAATCTTTGTTCAGTGAACAGTCAGTTTGTCAGCAGTCTAAAGATATTATCAGAGGGGGTTAATCAAGGATCTTTGATATTATGCCAGCTTTGTTTATAGTTTGGTTACATAGCAACCGAGAGTTAAAGACGACAAGTGGGTGCGTTCAATGTCGCAAACATAGGCGAATGTTCGGGATCGATTTGAAACCTTTGCCTTGAACAGAGGCGAACATTTGTGGTCTGTTGCTGCATCAATGTCAATGGGAGACTTGTGGAATTTTACCAAAAATTGGTCATTATGTCTCTCTGGATTTGTTGAGGGTTTTTGGGGAAAATTTGTAAACAAAATAACTTAATATCAGACCATGCTACTGTCAGTTACTGTCCAGTTGCTAGCGAGTTAGCTAGCCGCCTATCTAAGGTATCGTAACACCCCCAATTATCACCACTTTTGTTCAGAAATTCTAAAACAACGATGTTTTTTAACACTTCAAAATAACATTTACTAAATGAACCTTACATTTTTCAGTAGCCATAGTTGTGTAGATTTGAACAAAATCTGGTTCGGTTCTTAACGGGAGCATTTACTGCCTGAAATATCCGATTTTGTTTACCATTTCGGAGTTATAGTGCTGGCCTGATGGGTCGCCTATTTACACCTTTTCAACGGCACATGGACGGTTAGACCGAGAATTTCGTCGTGAAATTAAAATTCCACTGGAGCTCCAAGCGGTTGTGTACACGCAGCCTTACAACACTGTTTACAGCTCCTCGAGTCACGGTAAAATGTCATTTTTGGTACATAGCTAATTTAAATACACCTATGTTGTGGGTGGTTGCGTTTCTATAGGAGTCCGCTGTCTTGGTTTGTATAGAAATGGATATTAAGTGACACATACACGCAAGACGGTGGAAATACGGGACCGGTGGAAATAGGGGGAGTTACATAGAGAACATTTTAAATGGAGAAGTGTAATTTCTTTAAAATGACAACTAGATGAATAACATTACTGACATTAGTTAAAGTGGATAGTTTATACTCAAGTGAACTTGCAACAGTATATTAAGTTTAAGCAAAGCTCCTCAACTGCTAGTCACTTGTCAGCACATAGCTGTGAACAAAATGTTGTGGTAAAGTAGCCTAGTTTAGCTCAGTTAGTAGCAAATCACTCTATGACTCAAGAGACCAGGGTTCAATTCCTGCTCACTGCAGCAATTTTGAAGGTGCATTTCGCACAGCTAAACCAAGATAGATAGATGCAGTAGAGATAGAAGGTTGGGCTTGTGGAGCTATAGGCTACATGGTCCTCGCTTTAGATTGGGGGGCTGCAAAATTTACTACAAATAAATAAGAAAGGTCTTATAAGCGTATTAGTTATCCACCTCTTTGTCTTATACAACATTAACAAGCATTAACAAGCTGCTTGTTAACACTTACAAGCTGCATGTTAGCTGTTAACAAATATGCTTGTAAGTCACTTAAAAGGCTGCTTATTAACACTTACAAGCGGCATGTTAACCGTTAGTTAATGTTATTAAAGGATAACAACAGTTAACTAACTGTTAGTAATAAATTGTTAACTGCTTATTATGCACTGTTAATACCTAATAAGCACATGTTATTCTAAAGCGTTACCGAAGTGGGCATATAGATTACAGTAATAAGGATAATTGAATGTTTAAGTAGCCCCATTGACTGATTTAGTGTATGCCTAATCCTGTGAACATTTCAGATGCAACACCGTTGCCAAACACACATGACAGCAGTTGAAAATGAAACACAAACACATTATTCAGAATAGTGGTTTATACAGTCATAGCTTGCATTAATATTTCTGAATTATGAAAACATGTAGGCCTAGTATGCTTATAGCCTTCAGAAGAGTTGGCCATCGCAAATAATAGTGGAAGGCCGATTATGGAGGGGGTTGAGGGAGGCATTCGGTCGGATTCTGGTGCTGTGGAAATGTGTAGCCTTTATGTGCAGGGTACAGTAATATGACATTCCATTCAATACGTTTGTTAAAATGGTGATTTTAATTTATTAGGCCTACTATATGTCTGATTTATTCTTGCTCAGATGTTCAGCATACTGTAGGCCTATGTCCGATTTATTTTCGGACATGCAGTATTCTTGCTCAGATGTTCAGCATCACCGATGGAATACATGAATGTCCACGTACGGGCATTGCTATGAGACGTCTTCCTAGATCATCTGACAAACATAACGAATTCCCTCGGCTGACAATCTATATCTTCATAGAGAATATCGTCCGGGTAGGCTATATATATTTTCTGGCGGTCTCTAAAACCCCTCGCCCTGCGAATAGAGTCCCTCACGATTTGCGCTCCAATGTCGTATGGATCATCCAGGTACGCCGACATGTCTCGGGAGAAATTGTTAGTGGAGGTGGTACTTATAAAGGGTGTGGTTAACGGAAACCTCGGGTTAACCAAGAACATAACCTGCTCGGAGCAGGTTTCAGATGCAGCGTAAATTGCCATGGCAGCATACCTCGGTTAAAACCTATCCACCTTTCGTAGTACGGGTTAATCGGGAAGTTACGCCACACGTGATCAAGTTACTCTCGAAGTTACCCAGATAAGCCAGTAACCCCGCTTCGTAGTACAGGCCCCAGTTGTTACATTTTCAAAACTCTAAACACAGTTAGCACAGCATCGGCCTTTTGTGGCCATACCATTCACACATTTCATGTCGTTTTCACACAATATGCAGTCAGTGAACATATTTCCACAATGCTTACAAAATGATGGATTGTTTTTGCAGTATTTACAAATGTTAACACACATCATCCCACAATAGCAAAAACAATATTCCAAACCTTAGATACAGTATAAAAACCTCTGCTTCTGCAATGATATCAGTTCAAAAGCAATATATCTCAGCTGATAATAAACAAACAATTCAATAATTGACACACAGCTTATTTATGTTGGGTAAATTGGGCCAATCACAGCTGATTCCAGTCTGGCTTAAAAGGAGGACTTTGAGGAGTGATGTTTTTGGAAACAGAAACAGAAAACTATAACTACACTATAATGTCTGGACGAGGAAGAGTAAGACCAAGGGGCCCAGGGAGAAGAGCAGGCCCAGTGGGAGGTGCAGTGAGAGGTGCAGGGTCAGGGAGAAGAGCAGGCCCAGTGAGAGATGCAGGTACAGTGAGAGGTGCAGGGTCAGGGAGAAGAGCAGGCCCAGTGAGAGGTGCAAGTTTTCCGTCATACGACGGATTTCCGTCAATTTGATTTTAGAAATGTCATATTTGAGATTGATGCAGATCCGATGAGAAAAAAAAAAATAGGAGGGGGGGGGACTATCACCTTTTCTTTTCCTTTTTTAAGGCAACTACAAATATTAGGTCCGATGAATTAATGTGTGTGATGGTAAATGTTTAAAGACCTAATAGTGTTCTTGAGAACTTTCTGTGTCTCAATCAGTGACCGCTCAAGAAGATAGCCTACGTCAGCCATGAGCTTCACTTTGTTTTTGTTCTACACGCTTGTCTCAATGGCCTGGGGCGTTTGCTTAAAAAAAAAGACACGTATGGAGGACTAATAACGGTCTAAAAGTTGGATTAAAATGACACAATCGAGACAGCTGATGAGGTTGGCCAATCCGTTTAACTTTTTTGGATATGATATTGTGAGCTCTATGTGCAAATTCGGAAAAGAAGTGTAGGCTGTGTTCTTTCCGTGCATCAATGTGGACAATTTCTTACTATCGCGAACTCTTGTCAGGGGAGGTCATTCATTTTGGGTGTCACCTATGACTTGAACAGATGTAGTAGCCACCCGATGTAGGCTACTATTATTGTTACAGTTTTTAATCAATGCAACTAACATTATGTACAGCGACGCAATATAAACCTAGCCTATGCAATTTATTATCCCGTCTGTTATGACATGTACAACAACGTTTTTCACAATTTGCGACGGAAGGTTTTGACTGAGCATGTTAACATAAAATAATAATAATATTGTCATCATCGCGAACTGTTTAGTAAGGGGGTCAGTCGTGTATGTTGACAAATAGTCAACTTAAAACTTTGCTATAAAATATTATTAATTTATAGCACAAAACCATAACCAGTAGGCCTACCAGAACCCTCGTGATATTAGCGCCATTTGTGTGCGTCTATTTGGCAAGGCCACTAGCTGTCATGGATGCGTTGTTGCTAAAGGAAGACAGGTGTCAAAAGTTAAAAAATAAATGGAGATGGGCGGCTGTTGGAAATAGGGGAGAACTAACAAGCCATGGTGTAAAGAAATTAAAGTGCCAGGGGTTTGCTTTTGCGCGGTTTGCTGCAAAAAAATTGTTTATGGATGCAATAGGAAAACGTTTTAGTACGCCACCAATCAGAAGACCGCCATAAGATTAACGTTCGTGCATTTCAGGACATCTTCCCCACCTGGTGCAACTAGCCACCACAACAGCTACGTTTATCTACTGACCGTTTTTACGTTTAGAAAGTAGGCTACTGCACGCGATGTTCTTTCATAGCTAACACGACCTGTCCCTCACCATATCGCAACCTCTTGTCAACCTTATACAATCTGTTGCTGAAGACAAAAGCGCCCTCTCCAGATTGTCGTTATCAAATGTGCAGACAGCCTGCATGAGCACACACAGTATTGCTGCTCATTGGAAAACTGAGTTGTCTGTAAAACTCAAAATTACCATGTTTTCATTAAATGCGGATGAGGCAACAAATGGAAATATGAACAATATCTAGAACGTTCTGATTCGTTGATGATGAGGAGGAAATTGGAAGTCTTGCAAACTTGATTTTATAGATTGTTAATAGAAGTTAAAGCCTTTCTACAATATTGCTGCAGTAGAAAAGAACAGCAATGGCTTATCAGCAATGGTCAGGGATGGTACTAAAATATATTTTTGTTCATCAGGAAAACTCAATCTCAATCAAGAACACTCTCAATTCGCCTTATTCACATGGTGGCCATTGGCAGCTAAAACGAGGCTACAGGGTACACAACCCATAGGATTGTTATGTTCTATGCATTCACCTGTAGGTGGCATTAATTATATAGTAAGTGTCCCCTGTAGCCTCGTTTTGGTTTAAACAATGGCCGCCATGTGAATAAGGCGAATACTCCCTTTACTTTGCTGTTTGCGTCTTTTTGTACATTAAAAACCAATAGGTCGCGAATGCAAAAGGGGTGCTATCTCTATAGGTAGATATGAACGTATGACTTATGGCCTGAAAAAAGTTCAGTCAAACGATTTTTTTTCACTTTAATCCCTGGAGGTGCAGTGAGAGGTGCAGGGTCAGGGAGAAGAGCAGGCCCAGTGAGAGATGCAGGTGCAGTGAGAGGTGCAGGGCCAGGGAGAAGAGCAGGCCCAAGGAGAGGGCAAGGTAGAGGTGTTAGAATGCGTGGTGGTGGCATTCCAAGGGCTGCAAGAACAGTAGTCAGTGATGAAATTCGTGCCACTATCATTGACCATGTATTCAACCACGGTCTTTAACTAAGAGAGGCTGGTGAAAGAGTGCAGCCCAATTTGAGGCGGTCAACGGTTGCCTCCATTATACGCGTCTTTCAACAAACCAACAGGTAAGTACTGCATTTTACATGGATTGTTTCTATTCTCACTTGGCATGTCAATATGGTCATACAGTAATGCATATGTTGAATGTTTTGTCCCTCTAAAGAATGCAACGTCTTCCACCCTCTGGGGGAAGAGGAAAGCTCCTCAATAATGATCAAGAGCTTGCCATTGTAGAAATGGTTGTTGCAAATAATGCAATAAAGCTGCATGAAATTAAAACTAGAATTGTGGAGGACCATGAGATATTTCACAATATTGATAGCATCAGCCTCACAACCATCACACGGACATTGTCACCATCACAGGGACACTGTTCCCTTTGAGAGGAACAGTGAGAGAGTCAAGGAGCTACGACGACAATATGTCCAGGTATAGTGTGTATTCAATTCAATGTCCAGTTCTATAAGTTTTGCACTTTGCAAGTAGGTAACTTACACAGTAATAGGTTACAGTACAGTATGGTATACAGTAATGACATGACTCACATAAACTTTGTTTCAGAGAGTTATGGAATTGGAGGCAGGATTCAATCTGGCCAAAAGGCGTCGACGTGGGCGAAATGTTATCGGAAAAAGGGCCACAGTTACTGTGCCAGGACAGAGAGGGGCAAACATTACCATGTGTGCAGCAATTGGAAATGCAGGATTACTCCTTCACAGATGTCAGGTTGGACCCTACAATACCGAGCGCCTCCTTGCCTTTCTCAATGATCTCCACCAGCGCCTGGTTCCAGAGCAGGAGGGTGAAAACATGAGGACAATGTGGCTTCCCATCATTCGCAAGCAATAACAGCATGAAGTCCACCCAAGACTGGTACGCCTCTTCCTTCCACCCTACTCACCCTTCCTCAACCCCATAGAGGAGTTCTTTTCTGCATGGAGGTGGAAGGCTTATGACCATCAGCCACATGACCAGATGTCCCTCATTGAAGCCATGGATGCTGGCTGCAGGGACATCACAGTTGATGATTGCCAAGGGTGGATCCGACATACCAAGCGGTTTTATCCCAGGTGCATCGCCTTGGATAACATCAGATGCGATGTTGATGAAAACATGTGGCCTAACCCTGAAGATCGCAGAGATTAGATAGAGTAATTTTGTGTTTTTTTAGTTCCCCCATTTTTATCTGGGCTATTTGCTGTTTTTTTTTGTTCAGAATGCTCTTTTGTGTGTTTTATGGATATTTTGTTCACTGTAATCAGTACTGTAAAGAAATTCTGTTATATCATACCGTAAACACCTGTACCTCCTGTAGTAAACAGTAAAGGGAAAAAAAAACTGATTTGCTTTTTACTGGAATGCTTTTGAATGTGGACATTACATGTGGACATACAGTTCCCAACCAAGACATTTAGTGTAAAAACGATGGATTGCATGTTTTGCATGCAAATACCTGTAAAACTGAAACATAAAAGTCTATGCAGTTTTTGTAATGTCAACAATAGCCAGTATTTTGAAACCTGGTGTACTTTGATTGACTGCATGTACCTTGTGAAGTGAAAACAAGTGTTATTCTTTGACAGAATAATTTTATTTTGAGTCAGATTTCCAGTGTTTTGGTAAAGTTAGTGTGTGTAGAGAAAGATGTGTTAGTAGTATATTTAACAAAATGTGTTTTTGAAAAGACAATTATCCATTTGGCCAGTTGTGTTTTGTAGGTGTGAGTCTGTGTTAAGAGTTTAGAAAAAGTATCTGAAGTATGGGTAAGCGCTTGTTAGCGATTGAAAAAAACTGTAATAAGATTAATCTGAGAATGTAAAGCACTATACAGATTGTTCATAAAAAAAGTTGTCATATTTGGATTCCCAAGAGTCAAAGCTTTCAAATGGTGTATAACATTACTCTGGTACATAGCAATACGGTGCATACAACCGTCCCGCCGGCGGGACACTGAAGATTAACTGGTTTCGGCCGATTCTAAGGGCCCAGCACTAAGAGGGAGCTCCCAGAGAGCCCACATTTTCTAGCAGCACCCCTGCGGGGCATGGTGTCTATATCAACTATAATGATAAACCATGGTTACCCATGTTACCCATGAAAACAAAAAACAATGTCATGGTTACCCACAAATCCATGGTTATTCTGTCATAGTAAAACCATGGTTAATTTCTGTAAGGTTCAGTAAAACCATGGTTAATTTCTGTAAGGGTCATAGTAAAACCATGGTTAATTTTGTGAGGGTTGTTGCTGGTCTGTCGCATCAGTTGGTGACAGGTTTGCACTCAGATTTTCTAAAATTGTACATTAAGTCCTTAATATCTATGAGGAAAAAAACGCAAGTCATTTCAAGTCAATTGATTCAAGTTTATCATGAATAGCAAGTCAAAGTCAAGTCTTTTATACATCTTGATCAAGCAGCTCTCAAGTCCTAAAAACATACAAACACAAATTCAGATTAGGAAGCTTTCAGGAGGTTTTGTTCCAAACCTCTTACCTGATCACGTCACATCTGAGTCAATGGGCTAGACCAGTGCCAAAAAGATAGAACATGGTCAAGCAAATAATTTTTGTTTCATGAAAATATATTTGTTTTATAATGTAACCTTTACAGATAATTTCTCATCTTTTGCTACTGAATGTCCAACCGTTCCAGGATACACAAATACGGGTCAGCTGAATGTATGCTAGTTTACCTCCCAGTGTTAAACTCAGTGATTACGAATACTTCACAACTTGTAGAGTAAAGTGACATTCAATGTAGACTTCATAAGATATTCATGAAATATTTACAAAGGCTGGAAAGAATAATGGCAATGCTGCTTTGTGATTGTTGGACTTTTATTTTGACAAGTTCTCGTCGTTCTGTCTTCCACATTCATGAAAGGTTTGGTATGAATGTTGAGTCATGTCTCATGAAACAGTCATGAATGCTTTATGTGCAGTTAATGACAGCTGCTATGAATGTGTTACGAACTCACCCATCAAGTAAAGTGTTACCGAAGTTTTCTTCAGTTACCCATCCCATCACCTTAAAGTGTGAAGTTCACACCACCACCCCAACCCCTCCCAGGTCCTGTCCTATTTATTTATAAAAAAAACTCTTATTACAATGTTATTAATCCCTTATTACTCCCCCCCCCCTCTTTTTAGTCTATTAAGTTCTCCACCCCAGTTCACCCCATTTTTCCATTTCCCCTAGACTAACCCAGGACTTTTACTTTTTATTATTCATTTTCACCTTACACAATTTAGATGTCTTTACCTTTTATTTCTGCAGTGTCGTGTTTATTTTCAAAGGTTGTTTCTCATGAATTTTACACTTTTGATTTTTAGCACTTATAGCACTTTTTGATTTCTAGCACTTCTAGCACTTTTCCTGGTTTTAGTCTATCCCTTACTCCCAGCCCCAATTCTTGCACTTACTTTTTTCTTTTAGCCCCAGTCCCTAGTTTTAACCCCACCCAGCTGCTTGGCCCAAACCCCAACCCCTAAACCTAACCCCCAGCCCCCACCCCTTAACCTAACCCCCAGCCCCCACCCCTTAACCTAACCCCCATCCCTAAACCTAACCTCCACCCCTTAACCTAACCTCCACCCCTTAACCTAACCCCCATCCCTAAACCTAACCTCCAACCCTAAACCTAACCTCCACCCCCCACCCCTTAACCTAACCCCCATCCCTAAGCCTAACCTCCACCCCTTAACCTAACCTCCAACCCCCACCCCTTAACCTAACCCCCATCCCTAAACCTAACCTCCAACCCCACCCCTTAACCTAACCCCCATCCCTAAACCTAACCTCCAACCCCCACCCCTTAACCTAACCTCCAGCCACTTGGCTAATTATATATTTTTTATTTACATATTATTATATTTTATTTTGACAGTTGACCTCTTTCATACCCTTATTCCCTTCCCTGTTGGTGTGGTTGGATCCAATCGGCCAGTGCACTCACAGTCACCCACTCCACCAAATATCATGTTCCCCTAACCCAACCCCAGCAGGGTTGCCAACTCTCACGCATCTGGTGTGACACTCACGCTTTCAGCACCAATCTCACGCTCTCACGCACACTCAAGAAATGTCACGCCAAATCCATTCTTTTTTTTGCAATCCGTTCATTTTTTGTTGATGACTAGACTAAACCACAGCATTGTTTCTAAATGACAGGATATGAGTTTAAGGCATACATATGTCTAGACCAACAGCAGGTAGGTCTATTATCCGCCTACAACGTTCTCAGCGCAGTTTTCTCTGATTGTTGATTCGCTGACTAGGCTATTTTAATCCGGTCCGCAACACCTTCACGGAACACGCTGCTATTTAGACATGAGGCAGACCGATAAAGTGTGGCCATCCATTCTTCTCTAGGAACTCGCGAAGTAGCCTCACAGACATCACATGAAATAACTTTTTCTCATCTTTTATAAGGTGCTATAGCCTCTATTTGCTGCGATAAACGGTTCGCGAGAAAATTAACTTTCAAGAAATAATCATATTAGGCTACTATAGCTCTGCGCTCATTTCAATTCATATAGGAGGAATATCTCACAAACTTGTCGTTCCACGCATGACAAACCGTAAACCAGAATAAACAGCAGACCTTACCGAACACAAAGATGTAATGCAATCCCCTGTACAATAAGCCGTTCCAGAGTAATCCGGTTTTAAAATGGTAGCAAATTTCTATATGGTCTCCAATTTTGGGCTTTAAGTGTCTTAAAACTGAGCTGTGCTTAAATACCTACATATGGGTAAATATTAAAATCAGAGGATATAGGCTACAGCTCATGGCTGTATGCCTATAAGAGTTTGTCGATGTAGCCATAATTATTTGTTTTCACAAAATGCTAAGCATGCATGTATTTAAGTGTCTTAAAAAAGTGTGCTTATATTGGTTAATGCATAATTTCATAACAGGCCAAATAGAAAATAAATGTTAAATATAGCCTAGACATAATATTAAAATCAGATGATTTAGGATAGTATAGAGTTAGATAAAGTTGGATGGCTCCAGAACTCACACCAGTGGATTGGGTCTTAAAGGAGCCACACCACTTTTATGACACTATAGCTGTTCTGTTGACCTTTAGATTTGTTGCTACTGGGCATGAAGGGCAGGTCAATTATGAGTTCTGTCCAACATTGATGGTAGGTTTAGAAAAAAATCAGCACATTTTAATCATATTGCAATAATACCAATAACCGTGATAATTTTGGTCATGATTTTTCATCAAATGTTCATACTGTATTTCTAGTGGCTGGTAGACTTTGGAATCCACCAGCCACAATGGTAGGTGGAAAAAAATATTCCATCCCTGATACATACGTACACTCATACACACATTCATCTCAATCTGTCTATTTCTTTCCACAAAACTCGCCAAAAGTCATCATTTAAGGGGTTATTTTTACATTTTTTCTACTGAGCTACTACCTTTTTCAGGGGGACAGGGGGTTCATGTCTGTGCCCAGGGGCCCAGTGGCTCGTAATCCTTCCATGCCACGGGGTTAAAACACTGGTCTTGTTTTCAAGTGCAATCAATAATTTAATTGTACATTTTGAAGAAACTTTTTCCATTCTATTAGGTTTTTAAAAAAAAACCATAAATCAGGGATTATACTGTACATAGCAAAAAAGTCAGGGGACAGACATTTTTAAAATTAGGTTTAGGGAAAAAATTAACGCACACGCACTACGACTTCACAAAATCTCACTCCAGCCAAACACCCAAAGTTGGCAACTCTGCCCCAGCTCCCATTAGCATTAGCATTCACATAACCGGCGTATTGTAGGCTACAGAATGGACACTATAAAATTCAAAATTGACCGAGGTCCTCCGACGTCCTCATTGTGATATAGTAAAAGGGGGCGGGGCTTGGGATCGGTCAATTGAGGAAAAGTCATGAAACATGAAGCAAAAAAAAAAAAAAGTGAACCATATATTTTATGATGTTAAACGTTGCTTGGGGTCAAATTGATAACATGAGGGTTAACTGTTCAACTTATGTAGCTGAACGGATACATGTGTTATCATAGCGTTATGTTTGTCTTACCGGTGTCTTGTCCTGTTATGTATAAGAATGTGAGCTGTGTGTTTAAAATGACGGTGAAACTTCCAGGTCAACAGGAAGTGACCCGAAGTTTTGTGATTTAATATTTGTTGCCGTTTTGGCTATGTCAAAGTGAGCAATGTAGTGAAGTATATTATTTTTTATATATATCTAGTGTAATGGAGAATTGAAAAATGGCTGTATTAGCTTTTGGTGTTAGTTCACCTGGAACACCCCTGTTATTAAGTGTGAATTGGTATGCTCCAATTCCAGTGCTGATTCTCAGGCCTATTTAGGCTGGGACTAGCAGTCAATAGGGAGGGCAGTACAGTAGGTGACAGGATGTGAGTCCTTATGTTCTCAACAAAGGTTTCACTTGTTTAAAGGGAAACTTGGCAGGATTTCCCCCTCTGCTGGAGAAATTGTGCATTATGCTATTTCAAACTGTGGAAAAAGGTAACGATAAAGCACACGATTTAAAACAAGTTTCTTGTTCCTCTCTTCTCTTTCCGGGACGGTAGTCTCAATGTTGCAAGGTTGGTTTTCCGCCTGGGGACGCTAGGGGCAGCGGGAAAAGTCACCATTTTCAGGTCATTTAACCATCCAAATGATTTCTAAATGGGTTTATTACGTTGAAATAGTTGCCAAGTTCCCCTTTAAGGTCATTTATTGTTATTGCTGGCTAAACTTATTATATATTTGATTTTTTGACTACCATGTAATTTTTGTTTCATTTATTGAAAGTATTTTTTCCCCTTCTTCTTTCTTTTGTTATTTTTTATTATTGTCTATATTGCCAAGCATTGGCCCTAATTTGGGAAAATCCCATCTTCCAACTGTACTGCTGAGTCCTACTGTCCAACTAGCTCGAGACTGCACTCCTACATCTACCCTCAACACACACCTTCTCAAGTCTCTCTCTATGTATGTGTGTGTGTGTGTGTGTGTGGAGTCTGTCGTTTCATAGTAAAGAGAATATCATTGTGTATTTATGTATTTGCATGAGTGTGCATGTAAAGTGTAATTTCAAAGTGAAGAAAATGGCATTGTGTGTGTGTGTGAAGTCTACAATTTCATGGTAAAGAGAATGTCATTGTGTATGTGTGTGTGCGTGTGTTCGTGCGTGTCTGTATGTGTGTGTGTGTGTGTGTGTGTGTGTGCGTGCGTGCGTGTCTGTATGTGTGTGTGTGTGTGCGTTCGTGCGTGTCTGTGTGTGTGTGTGTGTGTGTGTGCGTGCGTGTTTGTATGTCCTAGTGATTAGTGGTTTCTAAAGTGCATCATGAGCTCTGCCTTCATGAGTGTCTCTCTGAAGTGAAAGGACCGAGAGTGACAGGGATCGATAAAGGATGATTTTCCTCTCCTTCTCCCATCAATCACTGCTATCGAGCCCCGTGGAGCCCTGCATTGATTAGCCATTGTCTGGACACTTGCAGCCTCCGCCACTGGTCACTCACTGGTTACACACACACACACATCTGTACACACACATATCTGTACACACACACATCTGTCACTCAGTCTCCACTACACCAGGTCCAACTCACGCCAACTTTTTAGTAAATTAGCTTCTTGGCGTCTAGCCCAGAGTTAGAAAAGAGCATACAGACCCTTCTCTTCTCTGTTCGTGCAATAACTCCCTTCTATATGCTTTCTATAGGCTAACGGGTCTAAGCCACTTCCAGTGAATTATGCTAAGCTAGGCTAACGTGTCAGACTGGGTTATTGCACAGTGAATTATGCTAAGCTAGGCTAACATGTCAGACTGGGTTATTGCACGGACAGGGAAGAAAAGGATACATATCCTCTTATCTAACTCTGGGGTAGATGACAAATAAGCTCAGTTGGCTTGTTCCTTTCAAGGAAACAGAATGTATTCTTTAGCTTGTTTGGAGCCTATATATCATGACTGGAAAAAAAAATACAATATCACACAAGTCAAAGTCAGCTTTATTGTCAATTTCTTCACATGTTCCAGACATACAAAGAGATCGAAATTACGTTTCTCACTATCCCACGGTGAAGACAAGACATATTTTACCAATTTTAAGTCCACAGACAAACATAACATTCAAGTAAACAAAAAAGTAAGTAAATAAGTAAATAAGAGGGCACATATAATAATGAAAAATAGAGCAGCAAAATTTTGTTGAAATTGTGCATAGACAGTCAATAAAAAACCAGTGCAAAGTCAGGCCAATAAGAGGCTTGGGTAGTTCTGTTTGACCTGAGTAATGAAGAAAGTGGCATAGTGGTGCAAGTTATGTAAGAGCAGCAGAAGTGTTGTGTTTTCAGGACAACAACACCAAGTTGTAAAGTGTACAAGTGCAAGTGTTCAAGTGTGCAAGTGGAGTAGTGCAGGCGCCATTGTGGGTCCAATGTCCAGGATGTTATGTAGCTGAGGGTGGAGGGGAGAGGAGGGAGAGAGTTCAGCATCCTTACAGCTTGGTGTATGAAGCTGTTGGTGAGTCTGGTAGTCTTGGGAGCGCAGGCTTCTGTACCTCTTCCCAGAGGGCAGTAGATCAAACAGATTGTGAGCGGGTGACTTGCATCACTCACAATTTTTGGTCGCCTTGCGGGTGAGGTGGGTGGTGTAAATGTCCTTCAGGGAGGGGAGTGAAGCACCAATGATCCTTCCAGCTGTGTTCACTATGCGCTGCAGGGCTTTCCTGTTGTATTCAGTGCAGCTTCCGCCCCACACAGCGATACAGCTGGAGAGGATGCTCTCAATGGTGCCTCGGTAGAATGTGGTCATGATGGCTGGTGGAGCACTTGCTCTAAGCCTGAGTTTCCAAGAGGAAGTACAGGCTGGCTGAGCTCTCTTAGCCAGTGATGCAGTGTTGGTGGTCCAGGAGAGGTCTTCGCTGATGTGCACCCCCAGGAATTTGGTGCTGCTCGCTCTCTCCACCACAGCACCGTCGATGGTCAGTGGCAGGTGTTGGGTGTGACCTCTCCGGAAGTCAACAACAATCTCTTTGGTCTTGCTGGACGTTCAGCAGGAGGTTGTTGTCCCTGCACCACGTGGTCAGATGGTGGAGCCTCCAACCTGTATTGAGTCTCGTCGCCCTTGGTGATGAGACCCACCAGAGTTGTGTCGTCAGCAAATTTCACTATGTGATTGTTGTCTCAATGTCTCAATGATAGATTCACTGTTCACCTGAAATAGTACACTCAAAAACTACATTTACTTTCAACCCTGGTGCAAGTTCTGTTTTTGGCTGATAGTCTTAAGGAGCAAAAAGTTGCATATTTCTTTAAGGGATGTTGTTTTTTGGATGCAGAACAGGGTAGGGATATTCCTCCTCTTCTTCATCATTGCTGCTTTAATCTGCCTAACTCTATTTAAGGATTGGTCCTGTGTCTGTCTAGACTCCACACCACACCAGGGTCGACACACAGATGCACTATGGGAAACACAGGTGCACTATGGGAAACACAGATGCACTGTGGGAAACACAGCTGCACTATGGGAACACACAGCTGCACAATGGGAACCACAGGTGTCTGCGCTGATCAGGTATTTTTTCTTCTGCTCTGTAGTGACAGCCACAAACACTAATGTGTGGTGGGATTCCCCACGAGAGCAATGTGTGAACAGGCAGCACGCACACGTTGACACCCCCAGTGCAGACGTGTTGCGATATTGCCGTGATTGTGTGAAATGAGGGCTTCTCGAACCCCCCACCCACCCACACACACAGGCTAACCTGTCCTCCCACCAGCTCTATTCCCGTGGGAGTATGAAGAAGCATATGCTTTAAAGGACCTCCTCACTGTGCCACTGGCAGAGGTGTTAAGCACTAAAGCCCTAAACTTCCTTTGTGACATGCGGTGGAAATACTATCGATTTGATGAGACCTGCCTCCCTTCATCAGCAACTCATAAACAGCACACTCTAAGTGCACACAATTCTAACACATAAATAGCGCACTCTAAGTGCACACAATTCCAACACACAAACAGCACACTAAGTGTGTACACTATTCCGATCTAAAGATCGGCCACTTCCATAGCCAGCCATTAAGTGAAATTTGCTCACGACGCTGCACTAATGCTTTATGTAAAGCACTTGGCTGACTGTTCATCTCAGTCCCACTCAGGTGAACATGGCGTCCTTACATAATGAGACGTGACTGAGAGACCTCATCACGCTCACAAATAACCGGCCCCTCAGTGACTACTGACAGGGTACTTGCCTCGCACGCACGCACGCACGCACGCACACACACACACACACACACACACAGAGACACACAGAGACCTACAGACACACACACCTACATGTATAGCACACAGACTCAAACTCACACACTCACACACACACCTACATGCATAGCATACAGACTCACACTCACACACACACACACACACACCTACATGCATAGCATACAGACTCACACTCACTCACACACACACACACACACACACACCTACATGCATAGCACACAGATATACACTCACACACACACACCTACATGCATACACACACACACACACACACACCTACATGCATAGCATACAGACTCACTCACACACACACACACACCTACATGCATAGCATACACACTCACACACACACACCTACATGCATAGCACACAGACTCTCTCTCTCTCTCACACACACAGACACACACACACACACACACACACACACACACACACACCTACATGCATAGCACACAGACTCTCTCTCTCACACACACACACACACACACACACACACATACATACACACCTACATGCATAGCACACAGACTCTCTCACACACACACACACACATTACAGAGAAACATAGCCACTCTACATGTATAGTAATAGACTTCTTTCATTCATTATTACCTATATGTATACACACACACACCTACATGCATAGCACACACACACACACACACACACACCTACATGCATAGCACACACACACACACACACACACACACACACACACACACACACACCTACATGCATAGCACACACACACACACACACACACACACACACACACACACACACACACACACACACACACCTACATGCATAGCACACAGACCCACAAATAACCGGCCCTCAGTGTCTGCTGACGGAGCACTTCCTTTGCCTGAGAGTGAAGGAGATAGATATTGATTCAGCACACAACCACACACACTGACAGGCCTCCAGTCACAACAGAGACACACACACACACATACCTACATGCATATCATACAGACCCACAAACACACACACACTGATGGGCCTCTAAATACTCACAACAGACACACACACACACAAACTAACAAACACCTACATGCATATTATACACACCCACAAACACACACACACTGACAGGCCTCCACATACTCCTAACAGACACACACACACACGCACACATACCTACATGCATATCATTCTGACTCACAAACACACACACACACACACACGAGACAGACTCACAAACACAAACACACACATACCTACATGCATATCATACAGACCAACACACACACACAAAAACACACGCAGTGACTGGACTGATTGGCAGACTCCCACAGGCACCCCCCAGTGCTGGTCTGTTATCAGGGATGGAGATCTCCAGGGCATCTCGGAGACCATGTATTTCATCTGCTCCTAATGAATGGCTTTCTCCCTAGTTTACATGCAGGGCTTTGCATAAGCAAGCTCTTCTTTAATTACTTTCCGCAATCGATGGCACGCCGCGATGCAGTGAGGTAAGCAAAGATGGGATCACATTGGCGCCTCCCGTCAGACAGTGTGTGTGTGTGTGTGTGTGTTAGTGTGTGTCGGCTCTTGCCACACGGGGAAAGTGCTTAGGCCTCCCTCTGTTAAACATGCTAATTGTCTCGCACGGAGATAATGAGCGTCCTTTGATGATCGATAAAAGTGAAAAGTGAGATGCTCTGATAGAGGCTGATTGCTTCTGTGACGGGTGTAGAGTGTGTGTGCGTGTGTTTGTGTGTGTGTGTGAGGAGCGGGGAGAGTCGTGCACTTGAGAATCGGGCATCAAGGTGTATCAGAGAGAGCTCTCTAAAGCATAATTGTTTGAAGGCATACACACGCACACACATTTACCTTGTTGGAAATTGCAAAAAAAACTTAAGCCAAGTTACTTCAGCATTGTTACTTGAGTCACACTTCAAGAACAGTTCCACAAATCGTTACACCATTACTTCCTTCAGTAATCATTTTAGTTTCCTAACTAAACAGCCCACAAGCCTGACTATTGATTATGAAAAAAATACTATTTTTCTTTCTGTACTTATTTAAGATACTATATTCAATTACTTTCAGCAGCTGACATGTGGAACAAAAAGACTGAGATGCCTTTATCATTAATTACATTACATTACATTACATTACATTACATTTGGCTGACGCTTTTTAACCAAAGCGACTAACAACATGGTAAACAGTAAGTTTTAGAACAATTCTCACAATTTTAGGACAGTTTCAAAAAAACATTAGAGTACAGTAAGAATAAGTGCGTCGGTGAGTGCTGTTTTTAGCAGTTACTTGTCAGTTTAAAACGGCTGGTGAGTGCTAGGATCAGTAAGACTTGTTGTAAGTGTTGCTATGAGAGTAGATGTTCTCTAAAGAGCTGGGTCTTCAGGAGTTTTTGAAAGTGAAAAAGGATGTCCCTGCCCTTGTAGGAACTGGCAGTGTGTTCCACCAACGAGGAACAACAGATGAGAAAAGTTTGGATTGGCTTGAGCGTACCGGTGGTAGAGCTAGACGTCGTTCGTCAGAGGAGCGCAGCGGTCTGGAGGTAGTGTAAGTCTGTATTAATTAATTACGTCCACAAAATACATTGATAATCTGCTCTTTATTGTTTTGGGCGCAAACAAGAGATTATCACATGAGGTTGCCTTGATTGGTCATAAGTACATTCCACAAAGAAGCACACATTTCATACAAACACGTACATAAGGATTGAAGAATGTTCCTGTGGACCATGCCTTACCAGAGTAATATAGACTGACCCTATTTAGCTAACTGTTCAAACAGAGCATTATCTAAGATGTACAGGCAATTATGATAACGAAACAACTGAAACATGTTCTGTCTTTCCATAGGCTAACAAGGGGCACTGACATATTAAAGATGCAACAGATGTGGGCATGCTGCTGAAGCTCTGTGTTGATTGGCTGGGGTTGTTTGTGGCTCTGTGTTGATTGGCTGGGGTTGTTTGTGGCTCAGTCTGCTATGTTTGTTTTCCATTTACAGAACCAGAGTGTTCTAACAACATAGATTAGTCCCAAGCCTGACTAAGATAACTCAGATGTAGAGGTAAACCTGCTAATAGAAGGCCTCTAGGGTTTTGCTTTTGAAGGGAGAGTGAAGCCGTGGGGTACTTCTATTAAAAGGTTTATTACATTTATATTAAGAGGTTTATTACTTCCTCTGATTGATATAAGTCATACTTGGCACCAATCTATGCAGGATTTTGTACAAACAGTTTTTTTAACTCACACACTGCACAAACATTGGGAGGAGGGGTTCATCACTGAATCAAACTAAAAGTTTATGGTTTTTAGAATTTGGAACGGCACCTTCAATGATTGTTCCTTGATGCCAGTGAATTCTGAACACACACACACACACTGTGCTATTGAGGTTAAACTCCTCCTCGTCCATTTTTTCAAGGTCAAATGAAAAGCCATTTTTGTGATTACAGAGATTAAAGGCCTGGATAAATATGTTTCCCTTGTTTGCGCCACACTCATCCCAGGAATTATGCCTGTGTAAAAAGGCCATGCGCTGGGGGCTGCTCAGGCTGCTCCAAATCACCAGATTCTTCCCTAATGGAATTTCATGGGGACAAATGGGCTCGTGTGCCATCAGGAGGCTTTGAAATGTGAACTAATCCATTCCTATTACTGCTCATGTTTCCCAGGCATCGCTCAGCTCTTATTTTTGCGTAGTTCATTTCAACACACACCATTTGCAGCACTGATGATTTGATTTGATTTTCATTTCACTTTGACCTGTGTGTGTATATTCTGTGGGTGTGGCTGTTTGGCTGGTATGTGTGTGATTGGGGAGGAAGGGCAGGTGCAGAGAGTGCGTTGTCAGATATGTGTGTGTGTGTGTGTATGTAGGGATGTCCATGTGACCGGTGGGCAATGACTGTGTGTGTGTATGCAAAGGGACTACGAATGAGTGGGAGTGAGAACTGTGTGTGAATCTGCAGAAGGGTTTGGTATGCGTAGCGGAGAGTTTTGCTGGTCTGACTCTGTGTGTGTGTGTGTGTGTGAAAGAGAGAGAGAGAGAGAGAGTGTGTGTGTGTGTGTGTGTGTGTGTGTGTGTGAAAGAGAGAGAGAGAGAGAGTGAGTGTATGCATTACGGACTTGTTGCTTCACCAGTGTGTTAGATACTGAAGTGGGAGTGCTGGAATGAGACCCCATTAGACATGCTCATCAGCGTGCTTTCTGGACAGATGCCCAGAACTAGTGTGTGGTGTGTGTGTGTGTGTGTGTTTTTGATGCTTTAGAAAGTAGATAACAGGACCCTGCTCTGGCCTATATGCTCCCAAGAACCCCAACTTGCCTCCGAGGATCACTTACTTTAAACACACACACACACACACACACACACACACATTTACATTTATTGGAATTGTACAGCACATCTGTTGACACACATTTAATCGTCCTTAGAGCCCTCAGGGGGCTTCCACCAACAACCACACACACACACAGAAATACTACAAAGTAGAACATTCAAGGACACATGCGCGCCAGCAAGGCAGGATGTGCATGCCAGAGCAGCATAATTTATACACAAGTGCGCTTCAAAGGGCTTTACATAAAAGCATACAGAAGCATTAAGTGATAAGGGCAACATGTGAAAACGAGAAAAAAAAATTTGAAATTCAAAATGACAAACTAATTGAAGTCAGTGCAAACTTTTAGCTTGTTTTGAAAGGAGACAATTTAGGTCGGTATGGTTCAGATCTTTGTCCAGTTTGTCCAACATCATACTGACCTAAAGTATCCTTTTAACCCTTAAAGGTGTAGGTTTTTGAACATTCTAAGTTCCGCAACAATTGAAGGTTCTAAAATTCTATGTTGAATTCAATGAACCCAGATATTCTTTAGAACGTTCATTTCTCAACATTCCCGTCACACCGGTGTGACGGTACAATGACTGTGTTGAGTGTGTCCACAACAGCCTGAGCCTTCCAACATGTAAAGACAATGCTGAGACAAAAGGAACTGAGGCAATGACTGTGTTGAGTGTGTCCACAACAGCCTGACCTTTCCAACATGTAAAAAGAATGCTGAGACAAAAGGAACTGAGACAATGGAGAAATATGTTTAATCCCCTACAATCCATTATGAACCAAATGAAGCCAACAGTGTCCTAAAAAAGCATGCAATCATACATTCAATCATCAATGCATCAACGAACGTATACATTCTCTCCCTCTCTCTCACACACACAACACACACACACACATCTGTGAAAAAACACCTGAACAGCACAAATAAGGTAGGGCTACCATACACCCACCTTTCCAGTCTCACACACACACACACAAAAGCTCTCAAGAACCACCCCCCCCCCCCCCCACACACAGACGGCAGCAAGGTAAACTGTCAGCTGTGAAATTGCCTTGGCCTCTACAGGCACATCAGTGCACTGTCATTCTCAAGAGATCTCTACAATCACACACTGAGACACATGTTCACAGTACAGGCAAACACTCAGGACAGCCGGTGTGTGTGTGTGTGTGTGTGTGTGTGTGTGGGGGGGGGTCTTCCCATTTCAGAAAAAAAAAAAAACATTGTGAGCATTGAAGTGACCATTGAAGCACTGAAGTGACCACTAAAGTGAGCATTGAATCTATGCATTGAAATGACCCTGGGAGAGAGAAAAAAAAACTTCATCATATTTCATGATTCCCTAACAATTAAGACATCGGTCAAGCCAAGCGAGGGTCTGTATAAGACACATGTCCACCGTGTGCTTTCGGTCAAGCCAATCGAGGGTCTGTATAAGACACATGTCCACCGTGTGCTTTCGGTAAGGTCCACACCTGTGGGTATAACAGGGGAGAGGCCCGGGAGGCCATGACAGGACAAGAGATTATCCAATAGGGAAAGCCTTCGCTGGGGAGAACAGAATCCTCAGTCGCAATCACTGGGCTTTAAAACAGTCTGAGACACGCAGGCAGTGCAGGGAAAAAGTGCTTGTAGTTGAGCTACTGTGGGAAGTACCCAGTCTATAAGGGTCTTTTTCTCTCTCTCTCTCAAACAGCAAAGCAGAAAATTGGAGGGGGAAAACTGTAATGTGATTTTCCATTACTGGATTAAAAAGTGTCTTTCATGGTTGCCTTCCGACTTAAATCTGGAGCTGTTCTTATAGACTCTCATTTTTTTTTTTCGTCTCCCCAGCATAACCTCAAAATGTCAAGGGGCACACACACACGGGACTGGCCCCTTCCTCAGCGTCTGTGCCAGCTTCCCCGAGCTTAGCCCAGGCACTCGGACAGACATCCTGACCATGAGGGAGCTTCAGATAGGTAGTGAGACTGACCCAATTTTTGAGTGGTACTGTTCTCTTTTTTTCCTAAGCCTGGACTTAGAGGGATTTAGCAGGTTAAAAGCAACTCATGCTTAATTCTCTTGTGCTGCATGTGTACTTCATGCACAGCCTGATAATATGAATATCCCCTCGCAAGACATTTGGACAAACACAGAGCAGTGTGGCGTGTTTTGTCCATCAGGCAGAGGAGCCATTGAGTGTATATGAGTGTGAGAACATCGTGTGAAGTGGAAACCACAACGTGTCCACATGCAATCAGATTGGTTTCGTGTAGCATTTGCACAGCACTTTAGCTGACTCCAGGGAGGTTAAAATGTTAAAAACAATCAATGATTAAAAAAAAAGCAAGCATAACACTATCCACACCAAAATGGCTTTAATCAATTCGGTTTACAGTTCAAGGCATCTCTCCATCAATAACTGCATGTGACCAGAAAGTGGACAACTTTGCACGTTTGCCATGTAGTCGATTCGACCAGCCTCTAGAACTTCCATTAGCCGAACAGTGGGCACCAGCAGTAATCGCCACGGTCATGAGGTTTTCTGTCGATAAGAAATGTGATGAACACCATCTACGTTGATTAAAAATATAAACTGATGTGGCTGTTTCGTTTTGCTCGCTTTCACAGTGCGTCAGGGTAACAGAGCACAGAGCTTAGTGCAAAGCTCTGCACTGGGATGTTTATTACGCTTAAACCACCATGTAGGGTAATTGATTGTGGCATCTAATTTATTTTTCCGCATCATTTGCTAGCGCGGCGGAGGTGATAATGCAGGTGATAAGCACATAAGCTGGACAGCTGTGCCTCTTGCTCTAATATAGATGGAGCGCATCTCAGAGGAAATCCATACGTCCATAAATCTGCCTTTAGTTATCACCATCATAAGGACATAGTGCAGGCAGAATTAATCAACTAATGTCATTTTTTAAATTCTGGGCCATTGAAAACAAATAAACAAACAACGAAATGGGCCAAGGGGTAATATTTTTTGAGAACAAGACCACCGAGGACAAGACCCTCATCTTGACATCTCAATGATTTTATACTTTCAGCAGACTAGCCCATGCCAAGTGTCTTGCACTATTAGTTTGTGATGCCACTTCCTCTGTTGTGTGCATCTCTCCAACTACAGAGCCAGCTACATGGGCAATGAAATATTATACAGTACAGGCCAAAAGTTTGGACACACCTTCTCATTTCAATGCGTTTTCTTTATTTTCATAACTATTTACATTGTAGATTCTCAATGAAGACATCAAAACTATGAATGAATGCAAAGTTATTTGGCCCACAGATGAATATTTGTCAAGTTATGGCTTGCTTACCACTCCCAAATCTCACAAAAAGATTTTAGCTAGGAGTTTTTCACAAAGCCTTTCAGACCCACTCTTAGTAGTGAAAATGACAACCCTAAACTAGCAGTGAGTCTTCGTTGCTATGGATGACGTCATTACCATGCACGAAGCTGGACTGAAGTGGCCACCCGATTGGCTGATTGTAACGCTGAATGATTCCAAACACCTCCCTTACCATGATTATGACAGACAGGTTCGAGAATCGGCGCTACACAAGTAGTAGCTAAGGACTGAAGATGATAAATAACTGAATAAAAGGCCTAGCCTAAATGAATAAAGAGTAGGCCTAAGGCAAAACAAATAGCCTAGTAGCCTAATGAAATAATGGATTGATGCAGTATCTTTGCAACATTATTAAATTAATCTGTCACCATATGCTTAAGTTTGCAAAGAGGAGAACATTTTAATTTGATTCACAATGAAACGTTACATTTAATTTATATGTTGACAATGGGTAGTTTTGATTGTTGTTGGTTGCGTTATTGCATCCCTTGTATGCCTACAATGCGAAATTGTTCCCTCACGATTGGAACATCGCAACGTGAAATGCCACAAAAAGCTGTTTATGAATAGGTCTTAGTGATTTAGGAGTCCTCTCGACTTCTTTTAAGCTGTCCCAGACTTAGGTGCTACTTTTAGGTCTAAAATGCTTTGTGAATTACTTTTAGTGAAAAAATTAGGAGTCCTAAAGTTAGGAGTGACACGCCCATTATTTTTAGGAGTTGCTCCTAAATTCGCCACTTAGGAGCTACTTTTAGCCTTAAAATTCTTTGTGAATACGGCCCCAGATAAGTAAGTAAGTAAGGTAAGTGGTAAGTAAGTCATTGTGGTGACACAGTGGCAAGGTTTTGATACTCTGGATGAGTTCCCACTGAGTGATACAACCTAACTGGTCAAGCCTACCATAACCTCCAACCACCCCCACCCCACCTGCCGTGGGTCTCTCCCCAGAGCGATGCCTAGATCCTGGGGGCTGGACCTGCAGTGCATGGGGGCTCTGCGGTGCAAACGGAGCCATTACTGAGGTGATTACGCTTGGCAGAGGCGGCCGCACCTCTCTGATCAAGATGGATGGATTGTTCATTGGGCCGAGACACTGGACCAGAGCCTACAGAGGTCAGGTCTAATTACGAACGGGAAAAAATAAGGTGTAGGGAGAGGGAGAGGGAAGGAGAGAGGAGGGAAGGAGAGGAGGAGAGAGAGGGGGAGAGGGAAGGAGAGAGAGGGAGGGAGAGGGAAGGAGAGAGGAGGAGAGGGAAGGAGAGAGAGGAGGAGAGGAAGGAGAGAGGAGAGGAAGGAGGAGGAGAGGAGAGAGGTAAGGAGAGAGGAGGAGAGGAAGGAGAGAGGGAGAGTGGGGGGAGAGAGGAGAGGAGAGGAAGGAGAAAGAGAGGGAGAGGAAGGAGAGAAAGAGAGGAGAGGAAGGAGAGAAAGAGAGGGAGAGGAAAGGAGAGAGGGAGAGGGAAGAGAGAGAGGAGAGGGAAGGAGAGAAGAGAGGGAGGAAAGGAGAGAGGGAGAGGGAAGGAGAGAGAGAGAGGGAGAGGGAAGGAGAGAAAGAGAGGGAGAGGGAAGGAGAGAAAGAGAGGGAGAGGGAGAGAGAGGAGGGAGAGGGAAGGAGAGAGGGAGAGGGAAGGAGAGAGAGAGAGGGAGAGGGAAGGAGAGAAAGAGAGGGAGAGGAGAGGAAGGAGAGAGAGAGGGAGAGGGAAGGAGAGAGAGGAGAGGGAAGGAGAGAAAGAGAGGAGAGGAAAAGAGAGAGAGGAGGGAGAGGAAGGAGAGGAGAGGGAAGGAGAGAGGAGAGGAGAGGGAAGGAGAGAAAGAGAGGGAGAGGAGAGGAGGGAAGGAGAGAGAGAGAGGGAAGGAGAGAAAGAGAGAGAGAAGGAGAGAAAGCACTAGGGAGAGACAGGAGGCAGGGAGAGAGATGGAGATGGAAAAAGGGAGGATGAAAAGAGACAGGAAAAGAAGGAGGAGAAGATAAGGAGAGGAGAAGATGAGGAGGAGAAGATAAGGAGAGGAGGAGAAGATGAGGAGAGGAGGAGAAGATGAGGAGAGGAGGAGAAGATAAGGAGGGCAAAAATGGAGAAATGAACTGTAACCCTGGAGCACATGGTTACTATACAGCACAGTCTGTTCCATCCAAATTAGAAGTCAGGAATCGATGACCACTGTCCTGGCCCTGAGACTCCCATCTGTTTGAGGCTCCCGCTCTTCAGAACATCTACTTATAGATAAGCAAAATTGAGGATTTCCTAATATCTCTCTCACATACACACACACACACACACACACACACACACAAATGACATTCAGACCAAAACATGAATGCTAATGACACACAACTTTGTTAGTGTTACCACTACAACTCGTGATAAGCAAAAATACTATTATAATGACCATATTACACACGAGTCCCCACAAACCCACACATCATGTAGAGAATTACAGACTTTTACAATTATGGAACCAGAGTTCATTCCGTCCAACCCCAGATATTAATTAGGACTGTAGACTTCCAGGAAGTAGCGGACGCACCACACCACACCGCACTGTGCTGTGCCAAGCTTCCCGCCTCTGACAGGATTAACTGGGGGAAGTAGATGACACATTATTTCGGAGCGTGAAGCGCCGGGATTCAGCAATTCCATTTGAGCCGCCCGGCGCCACACCAGGGTCGGAGGCAGAGCTGGAGTCAGGCTCTGTGAAAAGTCATTTGGCTGGAGGGCTGACCCAGGGAGCAGATAACCCGAGTCCCCTCACACACACACAAATGCACACATACACACGCACATACACACAAACACACACACAAATGCACACACACTCACTCACACCCACACACTCACGCACACACACACAGGCACACACACACAAATGCATACACACACACAGACACACACACAAATGCACACTCTCTCTCTCTCACACACACATTCTCTCTCTTTCTATATCTCTCTCTCACACACACACACAATCTCAAAAACTCTCACACAAACAAATGCACACTCTCACACACATTCTCTCTCTTTCTAAATCTCTCTCAAACACACACACACACACACAAACACAAATGCACTCTCTCTCTCACACACACACACACACACACACACACACTCTCAAACATAGACACACACACACACACTCATGCATGCACACACACACACATGCACACACACACACACACACAAAACAAAACAATCTACACCACACAGCAAGACGTATTTGCACTCGTACACAAGGATAATGATAATGAAAATCTCTCATTTATTTCCATGTGTCTGGGACTCGTATGGGAAAATACGGGCGTTGGATCTCCTCCCCCACATATCCTGGACCGGTTGATCAGTAAAATGCGGCGTTTGGTCCCCTCCCCACATATCCCACAGACAGTTGATCAGTAAAATACAGCGTTGCGTCCTCCCCACATATCCCACAGACAGCTGGAGGGGCTACACTCATAAATACATATAACCAAACCTACAGGAGAATAAAACTTAGAGTACAGCACAGGATAAACAATACATGCTTGAAAAAAATACTTTCAAGTTCATGACCTTTTACCCTGGTAAAATAAAGGGTGCTAAAATGTCATCTATCATTCACAGGTCATCAGGAAGGTGTGGCCAGAGAGGAAACAGAGAGAGAGAGGGAATGAGAGAAAGAAAGAGAGAGAGAGAGGGGATGAGGGAAAGAAAGAGAGAGAGAGAGAAATTGAAATTGAGAAGTAATGCAGGAATGTTGAGGGAAACAAGCTGTCTTGAGTTGTGTCCTATGAGGGCACAAAGAGGTTGACTGTTGAAACAAACAAACAAACAAACAAACATAAATGCAGAACAAACAAAACAGAACAAATAAACATTTACTAACAGATGGGGGTCTCTGCTTCCGTGTCCATAAGGAACAGGACTACACCAACTCTGGCCATATTGCACCAAGCATCTCAGCGTACAGTACTATGACAAAGGAGCTGACCTGCCACCACTCTAGTGCTAATATGGAACAAAAGTAAACTGCTGGAGGAATATGACCACCCCGCATCATCATCACACATGGCACTGAACACTGGGACTGAAGAGATGAACCAGGAAACAAAATGAAGTTGCTGTTCACATCTACAAATCCAGCTTTATGAATGACAACACGGACAACTTGTCTTGTGCGTAAGTATCATTATGGCATAGAGGACCGCAGGGTGGATGTCCTCCGCTCTCCAGTTGCATGGTGGGAGATGGGCACAGAGTGGATGTCCTCCGTTCTCCCGTTGCATGCTGGGAGATGACCCATGCACCCCCTTACAGTGGTTTCTCTTCACTTGGCTAAAATGTTCCACACCGGAAGCTCACTGCTGCGTCCTTCAGCGTGTCCAGTGCTCTAGCCATGGCAGATAGGCTGAGAGAGAGAGAGAGAGAGAGAGAGAGGAGGATGGGGGGGCAGAAAGTCAGACGAGCAGATTGACAGTGAGAAGGAGAGAGTGAGACAGAAAGAGAGAATGAGGGTGACAGACAGAGATGGAGAGAGAGGGAGCGAGAGAGATTATAAATGGACAGAGAAAGAACTGACTGAGAAATAAGAGGAACAGACAGAAAGTGAAAACGCAACACTGACAGAGGGAGAGAGAGAAAGAGGGACAAAGGGAGAAAGAGAAAGAGGGAGGGAGAGAGAGAGAGAGCAAGATATAGATCAAACGAAAGAGATGAAGACCAACAAGTAGGTGGGAAAGGGAAAGGTAGAGTGGGATACAGAGAGAGAGAGAGAGAGAGACTGGGAGGAGGATAGAGAGAAA
>NC_063207.1:4479338-4486838 GCF_017589495.1 Alosa alosa | reverse complement strand
GAGCCAAACAGCACGTACAGTACAGTATGCGTGCACTAGACCTGCACCAGTATTAACGTGTGGGTGAGAGTGACAGAGAAAACTCCCGAGAGGAGAGGGAGAGAGAGAGTGTGTGTGTGTGTGTGTGTGTGTGTGTGTGTGTGTGTGTGTGTGTGACACATTTGTCCCAAGTCAGTCCCTGTTCACCAACATTCTCTCTCAGATCCACTTCACAGCTTACATTCTCTCAAGCCTAACCCTACCATCAAGTCTTACAGGCAGGCTAGACCAGGCACATAGTGGAAGCCTTCCATTCTCAGAGCATAACAATAGCATTAGAAGCTAAGCCACTATCACGTCTGGAGTAGCCAGTTCTATTGATTACAGTGGAAGCTAATTGCCGCATAGGGAACGCATCAGTTACGTGTCTGATGTAGCCTGCCTGTTAGGGCTAAACCGCAGGACACAACAACAACAACAAAAACATGTATTAATCACACCTGTGATTAATAACCGCAGTGCCTAATAGCCCAATGAATCAGAATCAGATCGTGCTATAATCTTAAAAAAAGAATAAAGAAAATAAATGCATTCCTACAGTGTACTGTATGTATAGTCTGCCTCTGTGTATTAACCTCATAGCTGAAGAAATTCTGTAAAACCAATGTATAAACCTCAATTACTAGTTGAGAAATGACGGGTGCAGACCCGCTCGGGAACATGATGACACCCTCTGTCCCAGAAGTAGGACGACTGAGAGAGACAGACGGAGTATCAATGTGCCGCCGTGACAGAGAGACGATGCTGAGACGGCTTATTCCCACAAATCCACTCCGCTGAAAAGTTTAATCGGCAAATCAAAAGGCTAATTAATGGGAAGCGATGTCTACGAGCGCTCACAGTCTGAACAGAGTCGAGGCGGAAATTATGGAATTAATCTGGAGAGACGTTCAGAGGCACGAGAGAGAGAGAGAGAGAGAGATTAGCCAAACAGAAGAGTATGCCCATCCCAAACGCCCACCGGCCGCGTGCCACTAAAGAGACTCAGACACATTGTGAAACGATACTCTAATTTAGGGGGGAATCTGTATATCAAGTCTACCTTGGGGAGACTGTCCAGAAATAATACCTGACGTTTGGGGGGCCAACTCTTGGCCTGTACGAGGAGGCTGGACAAAGAGGGTGGTGTTAACTGGACGCATACATCACACACACACACACACACACACACACACACACACACACACAACACACGCACGCTCACGCTCACGCACACACACACACTAGGGTGGTCCTTATATGGGGTAAAAATATTTTTTTGGAAATGTTTAACTCTCACCCCCTAAATGTGTTAGGATATCAATAAAAACACACTGTGCAAAATTTTGAATTGAGAGCTGTCTGTACCACGTCCATTATGGACACTATCATCACGATTACCACTGCCACCTCAAGTGATTTTGGGCAAAGGGTCAAAATAAGCATGGTATGCTTAGTGGACACCGTCGTACGCAAAGACGCACCTTCATTCACAGACGCACCTTGACTATCACTGTCAATAGACGATCGATCATAATATAATCATAATATAATCTCCAAAAGGCAGATATTCTCCTTTAGAATCAGAATAGGTGAATAGCATAGCCTACCCAAGACTTCATCACACGTGAACATTTTTTCAACATTTGGTGTAGGCCTATTTCTGCTTCAATTTGTGCAAAACTATGGCAAAACTATGGCCTGCATCGCTTCCGCGTCATTACAAACAAATGCATGTCTTCATGTTTCTCGCGTGTAGGCTAATACACTGTATTTCCTGAAAACTGTGTGCAGCGATTTGGGGCTTGAATCAAGCTCTGGATGTCTAGCAACTAGTGGACGAGAGTACAAATGACATTTGTTACCGTACTTGGATCTATCGTCTATTTTAATCAGTGTCGTTGTTTGTCGCAATTAAAAATACCCTCAAGGGCCGAATTACATTATTATTTTGAAATAGGCCGCGGGCCGGATTTGGCCCGTGGGCCGGGAGTTTGAGACCCCTGATCTAGAGGTTGCTCAAGGCCTTTGAATATTTCCGGAATCGCTAATTTTTGCAGAAATTGTACCATTTAAGAAGACAAAAAAAAATAAAATGCAATATTATGTTTAATAACACAGGCACTGTGGTAGTGTGGTAAACAACATACAACATCAAAATCATAGAAAGAAAGAAAGAAAGAAAGAAAGAAAGAAAGAAACAAACAAACAAACAAACCAAAATCACTTGTCATGCTTGTGTGACGTAATGACAGAATGTTGAACTCCACTATAGTATAGTATCATCATATTGTACAGTTGTACACCTGAGACGTCCATTTTCACTCTGGGCCAGAGGAAAGTAACTCTATCTTATGGATTCTTGAGATGAATGAGTGCATCCTAAAATGCAATATCAATCAGGTCTCCTAACTGGTCTACAAAGGCCTCTACATTGGACTGCTGAGTCTTGGAAGTTCTCTTGGCATTTTTCTTGGCTTTTGCCATTTGTCCTGAAGTGTTTCCAGTTGTTTTATGGCATGATGTTGGGGACGAACAGGAATCCTAGCCTTGTCCTAGAATACCAATACTTCTTTTATCACCGCTGTTGCACTTTCATAAAGTTTTTTTTCAATGTTTTATGTGATACCCTTGGGTCTGGCCCTTGAGTCGTGGATCTGCTCGAGCTTTCTTCCTATATGCATCTTCAATTCTAGGGAGTTTTTCCTCGCCCCTGTTACTCATGGGCTCTCTTTAAATGTTTAACACTCTGTAAAGTGTCATGACACATGAGTAATGTTTTGCCGCTCTATAAGTGAAATTAAATTGAAATTGATATTACAACACACATGAAACCTGCTTCTTGGAGGGTAACTTTGTTCCAGTTATTTCAGTCTCTTCTGATCCGAGTAACCATATAGCGGACTTGCTTCGTGTTGCTTCAGCCATTGTCTCAGTGTATATTGTCTACTGTGCTTCATTCACATTGAAGTGTTCTTGCTTTGAAAGACATATCACAACTAAAACAGGAGTTGCTATGAAAATTGCTCACAACACCATATTATTGGGAAATACCGGAATCAGCAGATGAGATCAGCAAATCATCATTGTAAATTTGCATGGACAATATGGAAATCCCATTTTAAGATTCATTAGGTGATGTAGGTAAAACCACCACATGGTCACCAATAATCAATACACATTGTCATTGACTGCATGGTCAAATAAGTCCATTGCTGTCATAAGCATATATTATTAAACAATTATACATGCTAGCACAATGTATCACATAATACGCGAAAAATCCCAAATATATGCACATTGCACAATATGTGTTAAACTTCAAAGGTCTTGTGCAACCTCTAAATATTGATTAATATTGATAAAATTGAGAGCATGAACTTTTAAAAGTTAAAAAATAAGGACCACCCTAACACACACAGTTATGCTTTGGAGTGTGTGGACAGCTGTAAAGAACGGGTGAGGATTACTGTAGCAAGCCGGTCTAAAAAAAATATTCCCACTTCCACAGAGATGACGCAAGCTCACAGTACACAGTACACACACAGACACACATACATACTGTACACACACCTCCAACCTAACACACCTTCCTCCCCCCCACACACCAACCAACCCAGCATCCAATTCCTCACACACCAACACCACTGCTCTGTTGGATTGACATCATTAGCCCAGTCCCACCCAACCCAAGATAATCACAAAGCTCTTCATTAGAATGGTATGAGCGAATCGATCCGTGAACTCGTGACTACCCTGAGAAGAGAAGCACCGTGTAATCACAGGACGCGCTCAGCCTTTTACCCAGAGAGCCGGCGGGGCGAACACATGTCGGCTGTGTGTGTGTGTGTGTGTGTGTGTGTGTGTGTACTTTTGCACTGCTGCTGAGGAGCAGCCTGACGAGCAGGTCTGACTAAGTGTATGTGTGTGTGTGTGTGTGTGTGTGTGTGTGTGTGTGTGTGTGTGTGTGTGTGTGTGTGTGTGTGTGTGTGTGTGTGTGTGTAGTGTGTGTGTGTGTGTGTGTGTGTGTGTGTGTGTGTGAGAGAGCATCGGAGACTGCTGAACTGGCCCTGAGGAACAGAACAAACAGGGATGAAGACGAGCACTGCTATGGGCTGAGAGAGAGAAAGTGTGTATGTGTGTGTGAGAGAAAGAGAAAGTGTGTATGTGTGTGTGAGAGAGAGAGAGAGAAAGTGTGCATGTGTATGAGAAAGAGAGAGAAAGTGTGTGTGTGTGTGAGAAAGAGAGAGAAAGTGTGTGTGTGTGAGAGAGAGAAAAAGAGAAAGTGTGTATGTGTGTGTGAGAGAAAGAAAGAGAGAAAGTGTGTGTGTGTATGTGTATGTGTATGTGTGTGTGTGAGTGAAAGTGAACGAGAGAGAGAGAAAGAGAGAGAGAGGGAGAGTGCAAGTGAGATGAGACGGAGATGATGAGGCGTTAAATGGCGTGTGTGTGTGTGTATGAGTGTGTGTGTGTGTGTGTAAATGGCTGACAGCTTCTCAGCACATATGGCACCCTCCCCAGGACCCTTAAGTGCAGACCAGCGGGGGGCACACCCAGGGTGCTCACATCAGTGGCATCCGCCCGAGGAGCCCTGGCAGACCGCACGAGCAACACTCCGCTCCCTGCACGGGTCACTCCAGGATAGCAGGCCTACGAGCACTAGACTGACATTAGGATTTCACAAGAGCCTCATCCGTGGCTAACACCGACCACAGTGGACGTGCAGGGACACAGTGACTGTATACAGAGCAGATGTCTTAAATGGACAAGTGATTCAGCTGCTTCTCCTTTAAAAGGTGGGTGGGATGTTTGGCTTTGTTTAGAACTAATAAAAATAAAAAAAATAAAAAATACCTAGAAATAGCAACAAAAAGTGTTGTCCAGAAGTACTGAGGTTAGCATGCAAACCAACTAGCGCCAACTAGGGGACCTATGGGTTTCCTTCGCAATGTAACTTAACTATTCCTTATTTTGAAAGTTGCTTAAATGAATAATATGCAAACGGAAACAGTTATTTGTGAGGAGTACTAGTGCTGAGTAAGGGCAATTCCACGTCCATAACGCCAACACGTTGCAATGGTATGGTATGATGTGAATGATGATTACTTGAAATTTGAGCATTCACTCTTCTTGGTTGTAGAACTTACATGAAAAACATTTCACATAGTCACTCGCATCATACAAATCATGGCATTTAACTGGCGTTATGGATGTGACCGTTTTGCATGGAATTGCCCTAGAAATGCTAATTGCTGATTGTGTTAAATAGAAGGTTACAGTGGTTTGTGACTAGCACAAGCAGCTAGCGCTTTGTAAAAGCTAGAAGCTAGCGTGGCCTAGTGTGCAGCGGGTCCTCACCTGGCCACGGCGCGCGTGCAGCAGCGGGACATGTTGATGAAGGAGCTGGAGCTAGCGCGCGTCTGCAGGATGGTCTCGATGCCGCGCAGCAGGTCGTTGGTCTTGAGTAGGAGCAGCATCTGGCGGGGGACACGGTTGAGCAGCTCGCTGATCTGAGGTAGGTACAGGGCGGCGTTGGTGCGGATCTCCACGTCCTGCCAGACAGAAACAGAGGAACACAGCTGCGTTTAGAAACACTATCACCAGTGCTTTTCACTCATGGGAATGAAATATTCTAGATATTGTAGATGGTAGATGGGCGATTGGCCCATAACCATTCACTTTTATGGGGGGTGGGGTTAGGGGGGTGCTGTGTAACACCTCTTTGAGTGAAGATTGAATCCTGATGCAAGGCTGAATCATCCTGAGCATGTACATGCACACATGCACATGAGAAGTAGCTGGTGTCGTTTTGCAGAGATGCTTTGTACTTCTCACAAAAGGAAATAATATCGATCTATGTTTTGGAGTGAGTGCTAGTGTGTTAATCAGCTATTACTGTTCCACTTGAAATAGACAAGGTGAACTGGTTCATTTCACTATCTATCTCTGTAGCCTACTAATGTACCACACACACACACACACACACACAACATATATCACACACATAGAAAAATGCATGTTTACCCAAAAATGTATACCCACATCGCGTTAGCTGTATTCCCCGAGCAGTCCCTGGTTAAAATCCCATGAAAATAAACAAACAAAAATGACAACAACACAAACACAGCAACTAAGCGTCTTATTTTACACTTAGTGGAGAAACAGAGAGCTTAGCTGGCACAGTCTTGTTGTCTTTGATGTCACCCTGGGTGACATGGAATCCTCCTCTCCAGTCCCAGCCAATGTTCCAGAACATACAGTATTCCGGAACATAGCCTACTGAATGTGTATTGCTAATCTGAGCCCTAGAGAGAGACTCTGGCTCTGTTCTGGCTCTGTTGCTAATCAGGCATGTAGACCTGCTCTGCCTGGTGCTTGCTCAGTGGCCAGCAAAGTCAAACACCTTATGATGGGGGACCTGAAGTAAACAGCCATGCTCACAGAAGACAGGACTACACACACTGACACAGTGTATACACACGCACCCACACACACATGCACACACCCACACATGAGCTATACTGTTCCTGACCAGACCCTGCAAGTTCATTGAAGATGATGAGAAAAATGTGTTTTTAATGCATCAGTTTTGCAGAAACGTAAGTTACCCCAGTGTTGCGTCAACAACACTGTACGAAAACCAGCTTTGAGACTGAGACCAAGCATCTTTGTGTGTTTTCATCCATCACTGAAGATTCCGTCCCAAAAGTAATGACAGAAGCCACCATACTTCACAGTGCTCAAAGTGTCCATAATTCTTCAAGCACTGTTATTTATAGGGAGTGTTTCCACTCAAAATGAAACATCGGCCCTTTCACACCAATGCACCATAACTACTTGGTACTGTCCCTTCATTTTGGATATAAAATAATGAAATAAAAGGCCAAAAAATAACATTTTAACTACCTCAATGTTTCCTCTAGCGCATTGTGCTAACTGGAGGTCTAGCAAAACCACCAGGTCATGTGTTGAATTTAGCTACAAATCATACAGGTCTTATATGAAAGTGCTGTAATATGGATTCAATAATGTGATTCATTTTAGTGATTGACTTCATAGCTGCTTACATCTGATTAGCAAGAGGCTGTTGTTAGGGTAATAAATAAATCATTAGATTTATTTTATTCACCTTATTCCACGCGCAAACATGGGGGCGCTAGCTTTGCCCACATTGTCTCCGAACTTTCGATTGAGCAGTACATCCATTGCGATACACTGAGATAGCAGAGCTCTATCGAGATGACTGGCATCATATATTATGGGTCATCCTAAAGTTAGGAACGTTTTTGCACCAGGATTTTGGTGACTTAAGACAGTGTTTCTCAAACTTTTTCAGATGGAGGACCACTTAACCAATAAAAAAATGCATGGACCACCTAGCTAAAAAAAAATAGATTAGACCTACTTCAACAGTATATCAGCACAATAGGCCTACTCACTGAACCACCTTGCTTATTGTATTTTCACTTTGCTTATTGTGTC
>NC_063207.1:4466838-4474338 GCF_017589495.1 Alosa alosa | reverse complement strand
CCTTCCCGTTCCTCCCAGACTGGGAGATCCACGCTGAGGGCCCAGTGAGAGGTGTGAGTGGACGCAGATGTTCTGTGTGTGTGAACAAGCTAAACAGCAGCATGCTGTGGCTAGCAGATGGCCAGCTCGGCTCCGCAGCCGCCTCTACAGGGCTGGGCAGGAGGTGCTGGGCAGGGGCCTGCACACCCAGATTAAGATGTGGACAGGGCTGGGTAGGAGGTGCTGGGCAGGAGGTGCTGGGCATGGGGCCTGAACACCCAGATTAAGATGTGGACACTCACATGATGCAGAAGACACGCAGTCTGGTCAACGGAGGGGATCCGTAACCATCAGACACCATTAAGATATAACACACACACACACACACACACACACACACACACACACACACACACACACACACACACACACGCACACACACGCACACACAGAACATGCGTATGTACATGCTCACACACACACACACACACACACACACACACAGTCACACAAAACATGCTTATGTACATGCTCACACACACACACACACACACACACACACACACACAGCATGGTCTCCTTTCCCAACTGGTGTACAACCGATGTCTCATTTCATCATGTAAATAAGAAGTTGCACGTGCCTTTGATGCCTTGAGATTTGAACGATCGTAAACAACCTCGGCAAGCTGGTCTGGTGATATGAGGAAAACACTACTCGTGACAAGCATCGGGTGCTAGTGTGTGGAATAATGGAGTGTGTTTTCACTGCTGGGTTTCGGTACAGTATGCTGCTATCTGACAAGCCTGAACCGTGGCGACAAACACACGGCTTTCTTCTCCCCGACAGGGAGATAGGCCGATAGCCACTTAATTCTTTACACATAAGAAATTGATTTAACTTGCTTACTGTGAGCTTGCGTCATCTCTGCGGAAGCAGGACTATTTTCAGACCGGAGCGCTTGACAGTAAGCCTCACCCGTTTCTTACAGCTGTCCACACACTCCAAAGCATGACTGTGTGTGTGTGTGTGTGTGTGTGTGTGTGTGTGTGAAAGAGTGGGTGTGTGGTGTGTGTGTGTGTGTGTGAAAGAGTGGGTGTGTGGTGTGGGTGTGTGAAAGAGTGGGTGTGTGGTGTGTGTTTGTGTGTATGTGTGTGTGTATGTGTGTGTGTGTGAGTGAGTCTGAAAGGGGTTTATGCTCTTGGAGTGTGTATTCAGTAGTGGCCTGGGGCATCTTTATCTCTCTGCCTTAGAGCATCTGCTGCTAGGCGACAGCTGACCTCAGTACAGATTTGGCCCAGACACGGCCCAAATACTAGTTTAGTTTAAAATTAAATTTTTTATATATACTGTATATTGTTTTCCATATATCTGAATAATATGAATAATATGAATAATATATATATATATTTAAAATACTTGGTCTGGTCTGCTACTTCTGTTGTGTGTCTATGAAGGTACGTGAGATTTCTTTTGCGGATGTGCAGGTGTAATATTTAGATTTTCAAATAAGTGTCAGTTAGATAGGTATAGCATGATTATATAACAAAGTATGGTCTCTTGGGTGAATGGGTGTGTCACTTTCAAATGCATGCAACTGTAAAGCTCTGTGGTGGTTGCTTTAGGGAACTTGAGTGCAGCTGTGTGTGTGTGTGTGTGTGTGTGTGTGTGTGTGTGTGTGTGTGTGTGTGTGTGTGTAGTATGATTATGGTACATGGGCACGGTCCCACTGGTGCATGAACACCCTGTTTCAGAACATTGTATGTGTGTGTGTGTGTGTGTGTGTGTGTGTGTGTGTGCGTATGGAGCACATGTGTGAACATGTAAGGTGTGTGCTGGGGAGAGACTGTTGAGAGGGTGTGTGGGTGTGGTGGGGGTTACACTCCTAATCTGACTTTTCTACGCTGGTCTGTCCACACACTGGTCTGTCCTGGGATAGCTGAATATGCTGCCTTACACGGGAGAAACAAGGTTAAAAACAAACCACCCTTTTATTTCTCAGGCCGGCCAGTGGTATGTGTTTTCTCTCTCTCAAGGATTCAGAGATGGCAGTACTGCCCCATAGACTGTGTGTGTAGAAGGGAACTACATGTATAAAAGGCTGACGAGTTTGAATGCAGAGTTTTCTATCTTGAACCCCACAGAAATAAAGAGTTTGAAGACCTGATGTCACACCAGTGTGTGTGTGTGTGTGTGTGTGTGTGTGTGTGAATTGTGAACTAGAATGTGTGACTTGTGTGACATGCTTGTATTTGTGTGAATATGTTCTACAAGTGAAGCATAAGAGTTAAGATTGTGTTCTACAAGTTGTAATTCGCATAATAAAATACAAAAACTATGAGAGATGTTGACATTTTCATTTGAAAGGTCAGCACAGTTCAAACTCCGGGAGAAAAGCACTCTGCCATTCAAAGACCACAGAATGTGATTTCAAGGATGTGATTACTCACGTGTTAATAGGCCTAATGGACAACGAGGACCTCAGTGCCCTTCTATCATCTTTAGCTAATGCGTCAAGTGCATGTATGACTGCCTGTATGAGAGGGATACGTCAGCATACAGTATTTTATCTTTAAATGTTCTTTTCTTCTTTTACAAAAATGTAATACATAATGCACATTATTTTATTATTTTTCATTAAAAAAAAAATATATATACTTATGTTTGGTCATCAACTAAATGACTGAACTTTCCTGACTAATTACGTATTTAACCACGTTAAATTACGTTACGTAACAATTGACTGCTTTAAGTCTAACTTAAAGACTTTCATTTTCTCCCAAGCGTTTAATCTACCTTAATACCCCCCCACCACACACACACACTCTTTATTCTTTATTTTATTTTTTGACCAATTTGTTTATTATTTCAATTATTTATTTATCTCCCCCATGTTATGTTATTATTGTTGTTGTACCATTGTCATTGTTTTATGTTTGTTTGTAAGCACTTTGGTTCAACTCAGTTGTTTTTAAATGTGCTTTAGAAATAAAGTTGACTTGACTTGACTTGACGTCTGTATTGAAACCTAAACGGTTCGGTACGAATACATGTATCTTTACCCCCTTATTCCACAGAAGTAAACGTCTTCATGAATTATGAAGCTGCTCAGGGAGTGTGAGTTTCAGAGAGAAAGGGCGTCAGGAGAGGAAAGGGTTAACTCTGAGTGGATTCACTTCCATTACTCTAGAAGGCCTCAGGGAGCGGCATTTTCACTTAGCATTCTCTGGTTCAAAGCTCAATACTTACTTTTTCATTTCAGAACAAACTCAATTTCAGATAACGGAAGCGAGCGCCAACAATGAGGATGTGATTGTGCACTCCGAAGGGGACCTCTGGAGGTGTGCTGTGTTTGGAGAAAAGACTTCTCCATCAAGTCAAGGAGATCAATTTAAAAAAAGGATGCTGTTTTTTAGAGGGTTAAAGGGGAAAAACGAGGAGAGTAGAGGAAAGGGAGAGGAAGAGGGAGAGAACGAGTGAGAGAGAGAGAGAGAAGTAGAAAAGGGAAAGAGGGAACAAGGAACGACAGATAGAAATAAGGAGAAAGATACATGGAACACAAACAACACAAACGCCAAAGTCAGGGCGTTTGGCTGATCAACGACACACGTTAGTGGGTTACGCCGACCAAGACAAAGACGAGAGGAGAGAGAAGAAAAGGTGGAACTGATGGCTGATACAGCTGGACGACAGCTGGAGAGAGCTACAGCAGCATGGGCTAACTGAAGTAATAAGACCCTGAGGAGTGTCTGGAATCTCTCCATCCCTCCACACTGGAGGCCGGACGAACTGGCCTCTCTCTGCCTGCCTGCCCGCTATCTGGCATGAAGCGCCTGTGTTAGCATGCAGAGCCAAACTAGTGTGTCACACCCATTTACATAAGTTTGCTTTTGAGATAGCACAGCAAACAACATGAACGACTGTGTAGGTTCAACAAACTGGGAATATAAGACATAAAATGCCTCTGAGATGATAGATAGGTTAAACATATTATTATTAATTCTTTTTAATCTACAGCAACTTTTTTTCCATTATGGTCCCAGATTGGAAGGCATTTTCTGCAATAGTGCTGCTTGTTGCCATACAGGTACTCTTTTGAGAACGAAATACTCTCCCATTAACTGTTGCTACATTTGCTATCTGTTATTCTGGCTGATAGAGAGAGTGAGGTCAAGTATAACAGTTTGAAGCGATGTTTGAGATGAGGGAAATCAGGCATACAAGAGGTCAAAGCCAGGGCACCTTTAGGTGATGCACCTGAACTCTCTGCACACAGGCAAACAGCCAGGGCCACTTTGCTTTGGCTTGGACATCATGTTTTTGTTTACATGTAACCTGCAGCTCCTTAAAATAAGCCTAGAAATTAGACTTCACTGACAGGCCTGTACAAAGAGAAAACACCTTTTTCTACCTTGCACCACCATAAAAAAGAAGGGGGGGGTATAAAAGGGAACAAAAAGTAAACAAACATGAAATCTGTGCGACAGAGACAAGGGTCTGGGTGACAGTTTGATTTCATGTGTTTTTCCAATTCTCTGGCAGGAGAGGGGATGCATTCTCTGCAAAGGCTATTTCTTTTCTCTCTCTCTCTCTCTCTCTCTCTCTCTCTCTCCCCTTCTCCTCGCTCTCCCTCCCCCCACCAGCTTCTTGCTGTAAGCTGTGCTGATTGCGACATGCTAGTCAAGCTCAAAGCAGACATTTCCATGCCACAATAAAGTAAATTGCATTCATTTCAATGTGGTGTCTTATTTTAATTAAAGAATACAAACTCAAAAGAATTCCAAACAACGTAGATGAATACTGCAGACAATGGCTTTAATATATTCCAGAGCATAGGTTCGCTAAGCCAGCTGCTTCTGACTTTCTGTACGTAGTTCTTATACCTTCTCATGTCGTCACTTGTTTGTGTGAACTCAGAATAGAAAATATCTCCTGTGTCGTCTTTTACCACATTAGGAAGTACAGAATGTGCCTAGGTATTTTCCTTCTAATGACCTCTGATCCTGCTAAACAGCCGCTTAGGATGACCAGTGTCTCTAGGCATACATGTCCTTATAAGTAAACTCCTGGCCCCCAAGCATTTGCATGTTTTAGCTATAATTACCCCCTGCTGTTTCACCACATGGACCTCAGACAGTTTTCCAAATGTACAGAATATCTTTTCATACAACTACTCCAAAATAATAAGAATACATTTTCATAAAGCTACATAACTAAATAAAACCACCACATCAATTCCATGGTAGTGGTCTTGATTTCTGAAAGCATAACAAACAAAGAGTGGATCCAGCTTGCAACAAACGGAAGTTTGATCCATTTTTAGCTCCGCCATTTTGTTGTTTCTCACAACAACTCCAATTAGGACACGTTATGAGTCATGACTGATTGGCCGTTAACTCATTGAATGCCAAGCTGTTTTTTTTCGGGAGCTTTGTCCTAGAGTGCCAGCAATCTAGACCATTGTTGATGATTTTTGTACAGCCACAGCATATTCTGTGTTATAGCTATGAACACATACAATAGCTCGATTAAAAGGTGAGACTTTAAGCTCTCGGTGGGTGCAAACCGTGTATTTCTACACGCCTCTGTTCCTGAGAAATCCCAAGCTAAACAGTGGCTAGTTTTCATAAAAATCACCAAAATCAAAATCAAGTTTTTTTCTAGAAATGGAGATATAACGTCTTTCATGAAATATGAAGTGTTGCCTGTTACTTACTTGTGTAAACTTTCCGGGAAGTGATCAGCGAGACCTGGCGAGACTGCCACCAAGTGATAGACCCACGAAAATGGCCTGGTTTTGACCTGACGTGAATGCGTCACTGATTAGACCCAAAGCGGCAACCGAGTTATGATAAAATGTCCAGATAAAATGTCCAGATTGTGCGTTTTCATGAGTTTCACGATCGTCATATATTTCATTTCCATTCATCACAGAGTTCCCAAAATCACATATAAGGTGTTAGAGTGTCTAGTTTCGTAATTTAAAAAAAAAGCTAAAAATGTAATATTACAGATAGGACACCATGCTAGTACACGGGAGCGTACCTATGTTCTCAATGAACATCAAACCAGCTAATAGACTTAACAAAAACAAACAAAAAAACACACCATGCCAATCTCTAGGTATGGTGAAGGGTATGTGGTGATGTAGGGATATTTTAATTCCAAAGGCCAAGGGAACTTTATCAGGATGCATAGTATCCTGGATCCATAAAATAAGTGGCCTTTCAAAATAAAAAAAATCTGCCTGCCTCTATAGGAATTTAACAAAGGTGTTGAATACTTATTACCCCTGTATTTTAACGAAGAACATTTATTTATTTACGATACATTTTTCATTCGCTAAAATTGGTATTCGGTTTGGATTTTTAATCTTTTTTTTTTAATTAAGGCATTAAGATCAATTTCTAACAGATATTTTATATTCCTCTTTTTAGTCAACTTTAGCATGGGTTCAAATACTTATTCTCCCCACTGCAGGACCCTTTTTTAAAACCCTAACCATAACCCTAACCCTAACTCTGAGCGGGGAACATAGGACCCGGGGATTATATTACCCATGTGTGTTATATAAACACACATGGGTAAGCTAAAGAAAGCTAAAGGGAAACCATGCTAGTACACATGCCTACATAAAAACACATGGGTAAGCTAAGAAAAGCTAAAGGGAAACCATGCTAGTACACATGCCTACATAAACACACATGGGTAAGCTAAGGAAAGCTAAAGGGAAACCATGCTAGTACACATGCCTACATCAACACACATGGGTAAGCTAAGGAAAGCTAAAGGGAAACCATGCTAGTACACATGCCTACATAAAAACACATGGGTAAGCTAAGGAAAGCTAAAGGGAAACCATGCTAGTACACATGCCTACATAAACACACATGTGTAAGCTAAGGAAAGCTAAAGGGAAACCATGCTAGTACACATGCCTACATAAACACACATGGGTAAGCTAAGGAAAGCTAAAGAGAGTGAGAGGCAGGGGCAGAGAGAAAAGCATTAAGATCAATTTCTAACCTAACTCTGAGCGGGGAACATAGGACCCGGGGATTATATTACCCATGTGTAAGCTAAGGAAAGCTAAAGAGAGTGAGAGGCAGGGGCAGAGAGAAAAGGAGAGAGGAGAGGGGGAAAGAGGAAGAAGGTGCACCATGTCAGTGAGCTAATAGGAGGGGCAGTAGTATGGTTAGCTTGGGACTGTGTGTGTGTATGTTTGTGTGTATGTGTGTGTGCGTGTGTATGTACGCATGTATGTGTGTGTGTGTGTGCGTGTGTATGTACACATGTATGTGTGAGTGTGTGTGCGTGTGTATGTGTGCATGTGCGTGTGTGAGTGAAGCCATCAGACATGTTTGTGCTGCTGCTGCTGGTGAACTACAATTGAGCAATCACACTTTTGCAGTTCCTCGGAAATGCACCTAGTGATCTGTATGGATCACATTCACCATAGAGGCTCACGAAAAGACACTCATTATATACAGACTCGCCTTAATGCACACGCCATGATGGAGGAA
>NC_063207.1:4444338-4461838 GCF_017589495.1 Alosa alosa | reverse complement strand
TAGAACAGAGCTCCGCTCTAGAATCTTTGCTCAAAACCTCTCCAAAGTCTCCAAGCACCAGTTAAGGGCTGTCCTCTGCTCCTAGTGTGGGTGTGCTCCTAGTGAGCTCACTGCCCGTGTGTGTGAACGTATGTGTGTGTGTGTGAACGTACGTGTGTGTGTGAGAACGTATGTGGGTAAAATGCAGAGAACAAAATTCCTACAGGAATGTCCTACAGGACTAATAAAGTATAACTTAACACAATATTACAATCCTTACTTATATAAATAGACTGGGTCACTGTTTATTACTATACTTTCAGCTGAACATTAAAGCGTTAGCTATTAAGGGCACAGGAGATGCTTTGCCTACGAAGCTAGCGGAGTTGAGAGGGGAACCATCACTGCACACATACAACAACCATGGTAGCTGCTTTGATAATCATAAGGAAACATAGACCCAAGGCAAAGCTACGTACATCAAAAAGTACTGTACTTGGTGCATGGCTAGTAGGTATCTGTCCTTCTACCACTCGTACTGTCAGAGGAATATTACATTACATTACATTTGGCTGACGCATTTTTAACCAAAACGACTAACAACATGGTAAACAGTTTAAGTAATTATCTTTAAAAAGGTCAATTTAAAAAAGGTAGAGTACAATAAGAATAAGTGCATCAGTGAGTGCTGTTTTTAAACAGTCGAGTGTCAGTTCTAGACAGGTGCTAAGTGCTAGAATCAGCAAGACTAGTTGTAAGTAGTGCTACGAGAGGAGATGTTCTCTGAAGAGCTGGGTCTTCAGGAGTTTTTTGAAAATGGAGAGGGATGTCCCTGCTCTAGTAGGAACTGGCAGTGCGTTCCACCAGCAAGGAACAACAGATGAGAAAAGTTTGGATTGGCCTGAGCGTAGTGGTGGCAGAGCTAGACGTCGTTCGTCTGATGAGCGCAACGGTCTGGAGATAGCATATGCCTGTATGAGGGCATTCAAGTAGGTGTGTGTAGTGGTGTGTGTGTATTCAAACTGACATTCTGAGAGCCACCCAGCACGAGCGGTGTGATAATGGACCGAAGCAGAGATGAAGGGATAGAGATGAAGGGATAGAGAAGCTGGAGATGAAGGGATAAAGAAACTAGAGATGAAGGGATAGAGAAACTAGAGATGAAGGGATGGAAATGAAGGGATAGAGATGAAGGGATGAGATGAAGGGAGAGAGAAGCTGGAGATGAAGGGATAGAGAAACTAGAGATGAAGGGATAGAGATGAAGGGATGAGATCAAGAGATAGAGAAACTTATCCTTCATCACCTGGCACGTCTCCCCACGCCGCCCACTTCATCGCGTTAGTGGAGACGTGTGGAGGCAGCGGACGCGTGTCACAGCCTATTAACCGACACACACTCAGGCATGTTCCACGGAGCTCTGCAACCAGGGAATCCCTAATGATTAATGAATTCCAACATTTGAGAGGAACGTCTGCTTGGGACTAATGGGGGTTTGCAGTTGCCTATAAATGTTTAGATAAACTATCGTCATTCACGTAGGCATCATCCTGAAAGAAAGTCAAGGATGTAATTTCCATACTTCCCATCCCTGGATAGAGATATCATTCGCCTTCTTTATTTAACACACAGACCTTCACCCTCTACTATTATCAACAAACTACATTGGTCTTGCATTCCTCAGTTTTTATATATTCAGATGTCAACTAACTACTAATCCTAAAGTCGCATCTTGAATATTGGAATTGAGTTGGAATGTGCTAATATGCTAACATGAGCTAATATGCTAATATGCCAACATGAGCTAATATGCTAATATGCCAACATGAGCTAATATGCTAATATGCCAACATGAGCTAATGTGCTAATATGCCAACATTAGCTAATATGCTAATATGCCAACATGAGCTAATATAATGTTATCTCTTATGACTAAACCGGGTCAGGGCAGCAGGCAGAGCCAGATGATGTCAGTATGATACGAGGACATTCACCTCCTGCACACAAATCTGTTCATCTACTTTGTACAGTTCAGTGTTGTTAAACTGAACTGCTGGTTGAATGAGTCTCACTGTATTTTAAGTAGTCTTGCTACAAAGGTACAATGGATACACTGTACCTTGAATAATTAGGTGGTAGGGTACAATGTTCTTGTCATCCCCTGCTTATCCTGGCAAACAATAGTGTGGTTAAACCATGCACCTGGAACAAGGAAGCGCAGTTGATTTGAAATAGCTTTGGGCACAATGTACTTACATAAGTCCAGTAATTAAGAGTTTGAGTACAATGCACTTGTCGTCTAAATACACGAGGTCACCTTATTAACCCGACTCCCTCACCTTCCTCCTCGCTCTAAAAGTGCAGTGCTGCCGTGCTGTGTAATGCTGCACTGGCATGTGCAGGCTGTTAAAGGGTTGTTGTTATGTGCTGCTGTATAAGGATGTCCATCGCTGTTAAAGGGTTGCATTTTAGAGTTGCGTAGTGGTCTGCTTTGTAAGGGTGTAATACTGTACTGATATGTAAGGGTGCTGCTTTATAATACTGTACTGATATGTAAGGGTGCTGCTTTATAATACTGTACTGATATGTAAGGGTGCTGCTTTATACTGTACTGATATGTAAGGGTGCTGATTTATAATACTGTACTGATATGTAAGGGTGCTGCTTTATAATACTGTACTGATATGTAAGGGTGCTGCTTTATAATACTGTACTGGGTATGTAAGGGTGCTGATTTATGAGGGTGTAATACTGTACTGATATGTAAGGGTGCTGATTTATAAGGGTGTAATGTGTGTTGAGTGTTGAGCTGCTACTGAGCTGAAAGCGGTGGCGTGTTGCGTAAGGGATGTATAAATAAATGTCCCCGAGGCTCCGCAGATGGCCTGGTGTCCCCCCGCTGAGGGCAGCTCCGGCTGGGAAAGGGTCCACCCGGCCTAGCCTGCACACACACACACACACACACACACACACACACACACACACACACACACACACACACACACACCCCTGTCCACCCAGCCCAGCCTGCACACACACACACACACCCCACCCCCTTGTCCACCCAGGACAGCCTGCACACCCACACACACACACCTCACCCCTCCTGCCCACGACTGGCCCTCTGCACCACCGCCCCAGCCAAACACCACCCGCATAGGCGCTAACCGGATGCTGCACACACACATATGCACGCACACACACACTCAAACAAAAAAGGCACTAATGCACACACTTGCCCAATCATAAAAAAAAAAATCATGCAAAACCCCACTCTCTCACACACACACACACACACACACACACACACACACACACACACAGCTTTATGCAAGTTGTGAGCAACTATATCCATGGTCATATCATCATACTGAGTTACTTTGTAATTTGTGTTTTAAGTCTGACATGAGGCAAAACATGAGTAATGTTTAGTGGACTGTCCATTTTTGAGCTTACACTTTCTACTAAACAGGAAGTGTCATTACAAAGTGAGTGTGTGAACAGGAAGTGTGTGAGCTCACCTCCGAGTTGGTGACCGGCGTCTGGCTAATGCCCTCGTTGACGGACTTCCAGGAGCGGGCGGTGAGCACGCAGGCAAAGAGCGGGAACAAGTCTCCGGCACCCAGGCGCCGGCTGTACCTCTCGATCCCCTTAATGTCCGCCTTCATCAGGGCCTGCCACAGGCGGCAGTAGTCCAGACGGAAGTCCTCCTTCAGCACCTTGGACAGCCACACACAGTGTTAAAGGTTGTATCTGCGAAAGCGAGGATTCGTCACTTCTGTTGATGTTCAAACAAAACAGAGAGCTAGCTCGCTACTCCCTCCCCTGCAATTAAAACTCTCCCAAATGCGCATCTCGTCGTTATTGGTTGGAACACTTTATTTTGCCTTTGAGTGGGTTGCCAACACTTGTTGGTAGCAATTATTTTTGTGTACAGATCTCGGAGCCTAGGCTGCCTACAGAGACGTGTTTTTTTGACGGCCTGCTTATGGGGCAGACAGCTAGTGGATCGTTAGGAAAGATTAGATGAATGTGATAATTTATGTTTGGACCTTTTTTGTGCCTGAAATCGGTGATACAACCCTTACAACCCCCCCACTGGGGGGGAGCTGAGAAGCTTCCACATCACATAGGGTGGTGGTAGTGTAGTGGCTAAGGAACTTGGGGAGCATGCAGTAGCCACACAGGTCAGGAGTTAGATTTAAACTAAATCATGCAAAACCCCACTCTCTCTCTCTCACACACACACACATACAGTAGCTACACAGGTCAGGAGTTAGATTTATTGGCTGCCACTGTTGTGCCCTTGACCCCATATTGGTCCAGGAAGACTGGCCCCTGTACCTGGTGTCTGTACGATGCTTTGGATAAATAAAATCAACTGAATAGTGTTCCAGGAGACGTAGAGACTGCACATCTGTTTGCAGACATGCGTTCATCTCCATTAAACAAACATACTTAAAATTGATGGAAAAATACAGACACATTCCACTCACAACATGAGCATGACAAACGTTCAAAGTAAACTAAGATTTGAAAAATGTAACCTTTAGTAAAATATGACAAGCACCTTCCAAGCAACTCTCTGAGCCAGAATGTAAAAGCCTCTATTCCACTTGGTTAAAGCAGAAAATAAAAAATAAAACAATATCAGTAAATAAATGGTCAACCTGTGTAAAAAGGAAAGCTTCGACCAGACACGACGTCAGACCTCTTCAAGGTGCCGTACTGGGTGAGGAGAAGGTGAACCACTGCACATGTGTAATGTGCTTAATTACTGGATGTTAAGGTGTCTTAAGAGAGGAGATGCCACATTTGTCCAGTCCTTTGAAAAGCCTCCATTTCTGCCTCTCGATGCCTCATTAATATGGAAACAACGTATGTCTGGGAGAATTTCAGGCCAAAAAAGACCAGCAGCCAAATTAAAATTCCACGCAAAGCGACGCTAAACTCGGGAAGCTATTACTCACAAATTGGTTCCATTATGGCCATCATGAGGAGGCCAGCTCTCAAACCCGTCCCTGCTTTTACACACCAGCATCACAAGTGCATATTTATCACCAAATTATCTTCATGAATGCATTTTACAACTTTAAGAAATGCCACAAACACACACACCCAAAATATAGAAAAAACACTGCATCCTGCTGCCAGTGTACAGCCTTAGAGGTGGATGGACAAATCTGTTTATTAGCAAATCAGCCTGGCTGTTTTAACATTTACTTACCGTTTCTGTTTGTCTTAATGATTTGTAAATATGAGTATGTTTGGGTTCCTCGAAATCAAATAAATAAATAAATAAAATAATAAAACACGGCAACATATCCATGGTAGGAGCTAAAATTAGCTAATAGCTGTCGACTGCCCAGGAATTGCAATGTGTAGATTGTGGAGCAGAAACACTGATTTCAGATACGAGGCACGTGGCTTCATATCTAGCTTGTGAGGAGGTCTTTAATAGCCTGCTTTCAGTTCCAGCTCAGAGGGTGAGTCTGGGTGTGCTGTTGCCCCGGCAGCGAGTGGGTGAATTATGGGGTGTAATACGTGATGAATTAGCTTTTCCGGGGGAAAGGGCCAGCGTGATGTCTCACCTGATACAGGCCGTGATCGAGTAACACAATTTCCGTCTTGCTGCCGCTCGGGCTCCTCCGCACCAGGACGTTGCCAGGGTGCGGGTCACAGTGCACAAAGCCGTTCACAAATATCATCTCACTGTACATCTTCCCCAGGTTCTGTGAGATCTACAAGGAAGAGAGAGAGAGAGAGAGAGAGAGAGAGAGAGAGAGAGAGAGAGAGAGAGAGAGAGAGAGAGTCAGTCAGTGAAAAGTCATGGGATGTCTTGGCTATCTCTGGACATGTATCTGAGCGGGATGAGCAGCACAGAGATAATGAGAGCGGCTTTCTCTCCTAAGCAGCGGCGAAGCCCATCTGAACCCATCATCCCTTCAGAGCAGCTCACCATTTACACTCGCCCCCCAGCACCAATGTGTAGCATTTAGAGAAAATAGCTGCTACTGTGCGGGGGGGATGGGGTGGGAGAGAAAGAGAGAGAAAGAGCGAGAGCGAGAGAGAGATAGAGCGAGAGAGAGAAAGAGGGGAAACTTTGATAAGAGCAGAAGAGTTTAGTGCAGAATGGAGAGAGCAGATAGAATGATTCCGCCCACTGCTACCCCCCTTTGAAGATCAGCAGAGATAAGGATCAGTTGTGGACCAGGGCAGAATGGGAAACCGCTGGCTGCAGCACGGCATATTGAAATGAGCCTCTGACGGGGGGGGGGGGGGGGGGGCAGTCACACGCACCCTCTTTTCCGCCTCAGTTTTGCAATTACGATTGGAGTCGTGTGCGTAGGGGGAGAGAAAAAGGCCTTTACTTGTTCTTTTTTTTCGCCCCCTTTCTTTATTTCTTTCACCTCACGGAAGAGCTTTTCCCCCTATTCATCCGAGAAGCCATTTACAATAACAGCAGGGTGATGACTATGGCAGGTCAATTTAGCCGTAGTTCAGGTTGTGCTGACTCATGCTCGTTTATAGCATGTGGACGTTCTGGGGAGCATCACGGCAACAATAATGCGCACTAACATGGGCACCGAGGAGCCACACACACACACACACACACACACACACACACACACCACCGCAAACACTACATAGTCATTCAGGGTGATGACGCATAACCCAGTTATACAGTCATGCCCCTAAGCAGCCCCCCCCCCCCCCCCCCCCCCCCCCCCACACACACACACACACACAGGGCTATTTTTGTGGCGCATGTCTCCACAGGTGTTAGACAGGTTTTGACACATCTGTCAGTCGTGCAGTCGTGAGGCGGTGTCTTTGCACGAGCCCTTCCGCCAGCAGATGGCTGAGGAGAGTTCTCTCCACTGATGGAAACACTGCGTTAGCTGAAGAGGAAATCATCAGCAGTACACAAAGAGAAAGAGAGAGAAAGAGGTAGACAAAGAAACAGAGACAGAGAGAGAGAGTTAAAGAGAGGGAGAGAGAGAAAGACAGAAAAAAAGGGAAAGAGAGAGGGGCTGAAAGAAAGAGGTAGACAAAGAAACAGACAGAGAGAAAGTTAAAGAGAGGGAGAAAAAGAGAGGTGGACAAAGAGAGAGAGAGAGAGAGAGGGGGGAGAGAGAGAGAGAGAGAGAGAGAGAGAGAGAGAGAGAGAGAGAGAGAGAGGGAGAGAGAGGGAGAAAGAGAGATGAGGAATGTTTCCTGAGGCAGAAGCACACCATGGCCGTATGCTAATGAAAGACTAACAGGTGCGGTCTGCAGACAGCAAGCTAGCCGAAGGGTCCGGAACGAGAGATAGCCGGTTCAATTTAAAGGTAAAGTGTGATAGTGATTCACCTATGACTCCATCAAATGGCTCTGCCCTGCGTGTGCTCTGCCCTGCGTGTGCTCTGCCCTGCGTGTGCTCTGCCCTGCGTGTGCTCTGCCCTGCGTGTGCTCACAGAGTGTGTGAACACAGAGTGTGTGCTCTGGAACACTCTCGCCTCAGGACTACAAAGGAACCGTATGGCTGAACAAAAACAAGGTCATCAAGACTGTCTATAGGTTCTGGAATATCAATAAATATGCTAAATAGAATTCCTAGAGTGAAAGGAGCGACATGGAAGTCATCCTGGTCCTTGGCTAGGTGTTATTGGAATGTCTGTAGGTCACACTTTACAGGTTCACTCATAATGCCCATTGTAGTTTACAGCAGTTTACAGCAGTTTACAGCAGTTTACAGCAGTACAGAAATAAAAGCAGGTTGTGCACACTGTATTAGACACTCCCATGAACTTGAATTAATAAGCAACGTTTCAATCTTAGATCTTATATGATCTTTAATTATACATTCATAATGCCTGACGAAGATCTATAAGAATGAAGCGTTGCAATGAATTAAAAGTTTCTGGGAGTATCTAATACAGTGTGCAGATCCTTCTTTTGATCTAGCACCTGTTAAAGTTGTTGGAAGGGGTAAGGGGTAAGGGGTAAAAGGGGGTAAAGGGGGTAAAGGGGGTAAGGGGGTTAGGGGGTAAGGGGGTTGTAGTAGGCTGTAGTATGAGAAGAATAGTAGGACCACAACAGAAATGAGCTTTCTAGCTTCATTGTGATTTATTCTGATACCTTTACAAGAAAGTTAAACGAGAAGCTTGCTTCTACATGCTTCAATCAATCAATCGATCAATCAATCAATCAATCAATCAACAACAGTGTATAATGTCTGCATGTGATGTTCTGAACTGCTCACAGATTTGTGGTGCTTTTACATGCTTCAATCAATCAATCAATCAATCAATCAACAACAGTGTATAATGTCTGCATGTGTGGTGCTTTCCTGTATGTTATGATTGGCGGCTGTGGACCACCAGGAGAGCAAGAGAGACGTGGCGGAACACAGGCCGTGTGTCGGTCATAAATAATGCGGATCACTTCCCAGCCAAGCTGGCCGCATACTCACACACTCACACACTCACTCGCTCACTTGTTCACACGAGCACCGCACACGTCCTGCGTGTATACACAACTATGCTCACCAAAGCCAATTTACTGGCAAGAGGCGACCACAACAACAAATATTTGTAATTGATTAAAGGCTGCATCAATGAAGTGCAAAATGAGTTTGCGAGAGCGACGACAAGAGTCGTGCTGCGCTCTCTGTATCCTTTCTCCATCATGCTCTCTCCATCTCTCTCTCTCTTTCTCCCTTCCCCTCTCATTCCTCCTCTTTATTCCTCTCCGACTCTACCTCCATCTCTCATTATCCCTCTATCTCTGTTCTTGTCTTCCTCTCAGCCTCATTCTGTCCATCTCCTTCTTTCCTGGTGGAGATTGTTCTGCGCTCTTCTGTGACAAAACGAAGTGTTATGGCACATGTGGGAGCTAAATAACCTTTTGATGGAGCTGATGAAGTTGTATCTCCATGGTGATGGCCTAGTGACCTCTGGGTAAGACACACACACACACACACACACACATTGTCCGCTGTGTACACATGCAGGTTCACATCACTGTTATAGGCCCTGGCTCACCTGCCCACTGAACCATAAGAGACCAGCTGATTAAACAAGCTCACCCAGGTGTGAAGCAGCTTGACTGGTCAGACCTGCATCCATACCCTCCCCTCAGCAAGTACTATATGACTGTCAACACAATGTATGGGATCAAGTGAGGGTATCGTTTAGGGTATACCCTAGCCTGACTAACACCAGACCATTTTCATTTGAGATGGAGAATTGGTCTGAAGTGAAACCCAAATTGGTGCATTAAACTCTTAAAATTGTTTCAGATGTGTAGCAAACCCATCTTTCTTGTGAACGAAGGTTTTAAATGCAATTGTTTACTCACTTCCAAAGAAAATACAAATCCATATTGGTTTACCCTCTCGTCATCAGTGCAGCCATGGACTGTGTCCAATGCACGCGGTTGTAATTGGATCCTGGGTTTTTGGTAATTCGGCAATGGGCGTCAATGGGATCCTTTCTAGTCTGATGTTTCACCCAGGCTAACGTTAAACTCTTACCAAATCATTTTGGGAGGACGGCAAACATATGTGTCTTGTAAACAAAGGTTTTAAATGCAGTGCAGTTCCCTTAATTGCAAGGAAAATACACAACCGTGTTGTAACGCAGATGCCATCGGCGCAGCCATTAGTAGTGTTCAACGCACGGCTAACTGTACTCATCCCAGCAATGGGAAGGTCGGCAGATGAACCTTCAGAGCAAATTCAAAGGTTCATCTGAATTCACCTAGGCTAGGTATTCTATTCCCCAAACCACTCAAACATCACTGACTAAACAAATGAGGGATTCAGCAGATGGGGCTTCCCTATTGGCTGCTCGTCAGCACGTGTAAAATGAGTCGTGCGTGATTAGTAGGTTCCGCAGTGAGTCAGCCGGACATGGAGAGCACGATGGTGAGCGTGACGTTGGCGGGGAAGGGGGGGGGGGGCGTGAGGAGCTGCCGTTGCCGGTGGAGACACACCTAAACACAGGGTGACTCAGCAGAGGAATCCTCGGCTCCCATCGGCTACCGCTCTTCTCACGAGGCTAGCGCTCACGAGGCTATTGTGCCTTAGCTTCGCTCCTCTCCGCTCCTCTCCTCTCACACGCTTATTGGACCTTTATGCTGCTGGGCACTGCTTGCTCATACACAGAGAGAGAGGAAGAGAGAGAGGGAGAGAGGAAGGGGCAGAGAGAGAAAGGGAGAGAGAGAGGGAGAGAGAGAGGGAGAGAGAGAGGGAGAGAGAGGGGGGCGGCAGAGAGAGAGGGAGAGAGAGGCTTTATGAGGGAGGAGTGAGAGAGAGATGGAGAGATGGCAGGACAGAAAAAAAAATAGAAAAAGAGGAAGATACCATGAGAGAGCCAGAGCAAGAACACTGGTGAAATGTGAAACAGCAGAGAGAGAGAGAGAGAGAGAGAGAGAGGGAGGGAGAAAAAGAGAGAGAGGGAGAGAGAGAGAGAGAGAAAGAAAGAAAGAAAGAAAGAAAAAAGAAAGAAAGAAAGAGAAGAGAGAGAGAGAGAGAGAGAGAGAGAGAGAGTGAAACAGATAGACAGTGGAGCCTTTGTGACAGGCTCTATAAATAGCAGGCATTGTGAACAGACAGACAGAAGGGGGACTAGAACTGGGTTTGCTCTCTACATTTCCTAATGTAATCATGGAGGGAAATGAGACAGTGGTCCAATAAAGGAGTGTTAAACCACCCCCTACCCCTCCTCCTCCTCCTCCTCTTTCCTACTCTCCTGCTCCTCCCCCTTCTGTCCTACTCTCCTCTACCCTCCTGTGCCTGGTCCACATGCCCCCCGCTCACAGATGTAGGTCAGGTGTCAAGCAGCCATCAACACAGACCAAACACATCTCTCTCTCTCTCTCTCTCTCTCTCTGTGTTACTTTTATATCCTTCCACTCTCTCTCTTTTTTCTCTTCCTCCTCTCTTAGTCTCTCGCACTCTCTCCTTGTCCACCCCCTTTCTCTCTCTCCCTCTTTCTCTGCCTCTATCCATTCCCTTCTCTCTCTGATGGGTAGCAGAGGTCCCGGGGTAGATTAAAGGTTCTTTTCCCCCCTCGCTGTTTCGTTTAACATGCATGAACCTCGGGCCACTGTGGCTCCTGTCTGCAGGTGCAGAGGTCACTGGGACATGCGCCCGATCTGACCGCTGTGTTCTCACGCGCCATTACTCTTCGGAACGCAGTGAGCCAGCAAGGAGGGGACGGGAGACACAGAACCAAATACAATATGAGTAAATACCTGACACGGAGGACGGCACACACAAGGAAGCAGAGCAGAGTACAGCTACCTGTGCTCCTGCATCTCAACAGGTGGAGTAAGCACACCTGTGCTCCTGCATCTCAACAGGTAGAGTAAGCAGCCACACAATCAGCTGCTACCTGCTGTACCTGTGCTCCTCCATCAACAGGTAGAGTAAGCGCACCTGTGCTCCTGCATGAGTAAGCACACCTGTGCTCCTGCATCTCAACAGGTAAAGTAAGCGTACCTGTGCCTCTGCATCTCAACAGGTGGAGTAAGCACACCTGTACTCCTGTATCTCAACAGGTAGAGTAAGCAGCCACACAATCAGCCGCTACCTGCTGTACCTGTGCTCCTGCATCTCAACAGGTCCAGTAAGGCACCAACTCCACCCAAGTCATAGTTCTGATATCCAGGAAATACATATTCAAAGCATGCCTGCGTACGTACGTTTACGCAGAATCGTACAGCACTGCCAAAGCACAGTTATATTACATATGTATTACAGTTAAGAACGAAATGATTTATACCCCTGGCAAATATTGATTTAATGTTGATTTGTTCTGACTGAAAATGACACTACCACATGCCAAAAGGTTGTAAGACAATGTGGTTGAAACATGGAATCAAAAAAGCATTTTTATCTTTTTTAACATTTTTATGAAAAATGGCTTGTTCAAAATGATTCATACCCTTTTTAAATAATCAATGGAAGCTAAGCCCACATTGTCTTGCAACATTTTGGCATGTGACAGTGTCATTTTCAGTCAGAACAAACATTGATAAAGAGAAAATCAACATTAAATCAATATTTCCCAGGGGTACAAATAACTTTGTTCTTAACTGCATATGAGTGTTTGGTTTGGTGTGAGTCATTGGTAGGTCTAGATAAATAAAAGTGTTGAATGAATGAAATAGCTACAGTATCTCCATCCAGCAGACAACAAGCAGAAGGTTAAGGAATATTACTGGGGAACCGCTGAAGAACCGACACTAGGAGAACCCTGTCCACAGAGCTCTTGTATGAGGGAATGTGAAATGCTAGCCCCAGAAACCTTTCCCATAAGTTTTTCTACTACACCGAGCAGGACTCCATAACCCTGGGGCAAAAGCTCAGCACGTTTGAACAAAATGTCAATTTTCAAAGAGCACAGGAGCCCTCATGCATTATTCATGGTTTAACGTAGCGGAAACATGCAGTGCAAAATAAAGCAAATCTGACACAACAAACATACAGTACCAATGCTAGTACAATTCTGATGAGCCACTGTTGCATTTTATACAAACTGCACATAACCCATGTGTTTAGTTGCTCTATACTACAAATTCAGAGAAACAGTCTTCCTCAAGTCCACAGTTCAAACTGATGGGCTATGACTATGAAAAAGTATCTTATACAAGAGAATTCTCTTATACAATACAATTCTAGACACAATACTGTGTCTAGAATTTTTAAATCCATCAATGAAAATAACAACAAAAACAACATTAACAATAAACAACAACAAAAAAAAACATTGTAGTAGCTGTCATTCATATAGCCTTCAGCATTAGCACACAGAGATGCATTTAAGCTCTTGAGTGTAGTGTAGTGTAGTGTAGTGGGTTGGGTTGGGCTTGGGCTTGTGAAATCACATCTGCTAGCACAGCACTCTAGTGAATGGGCAAAATGACCATTATTTACCGCTGCTAAGAGCACTCCATGAAAACAGGTAGCCAGGCCCAATCTGAGCTTTACACACAACGCACGCTAGAGAATCCCACACTCACGATTATTTACAGGAGCACTAGAAAACCGAGTTTCTCTCGGGCACAAATAAAAAAATAATAAAGAAGAAAACTAGGGAAAAGGGAAACGGAAATAGGCTCAGACTTTATTTACGTCTTGCTGTTGTAATTTGCTGGAGTCCAACCGGGCAGGCGGATCGATCCGTGAGGTGGGGTGGGGGGGGGCTGGCGGCGGAGGGAGCTGATACACACAGCAGCGGTAAATCTAATGAGACGCACTCTGAGATGCTGCCAGCCTCCAGTTTGGCTGAAACGGCTGATCACAGGCGATAAGGGAGCAGAAGGACAGCAGACCCTCCCTCAGACGCTCCACTGTCATGCACTGACACACACACACACACATGCATACACACACACAGGCACACACACACACACACACACACACACGCATACACACACACAGGCACACACACACACACACACACACACACGCGCATACACACACACACACGGGCACACACACACATGCATACACACACACACACAGACACACACGCAAATGCACACCCTCACATACACACGCACAGAAACACATGCGCATACACACACACACACACACGCATATGCATACACTCACATACACGCACAGAAACACATGCGCATACACACACACACACACACACACACATCAATGGCAGTTGCATCAAAGTTACTTCCTTATGGCACTTGTAGCTAGTCAACAGAGTTGGCCTCACCTCACCTTTCTCCATTACGCTCATAGAAGGACATCTGGAATGAGATGGAGACATAAGGACAAATATATCTGCTGCAGCTCATTCCATGGAGTCCGAAGAGCACATGGGGCAGTCGTGGCCTACTGGTTAAAGCTTCCGACTTGTAACCGGAGGGTTGCTGGTTCGAACCCCGACCAGTAGGCACGGCTGAAGTGCCCTTGAGCAAGGCAGCTAACCCCTCACTGCTCCCCGAACGACGCTGTAGCAGGCAGCTCACTGCGTCGGGATTAGTGTGTGCTTCACCTCACTGTGTGTTCACTGTGTGCTGAGTGTGTTTACCTAATTCACGGATTGGGATAAATGCAGAGACCAAATTTCCCACACAGGATCAAAAGAGTATATACTCTTCTAAAAAACACTTCTAAAAAATATGTACACCACGTCACTTTGAATGAACACATTTGAAACATGACTAAACTAAATAGCAAGCAAAATCCCTGGAATATTCCATATGGCATAGTTGGCTAAAACAAATCCACCGTAGTTCCCAGATGGGTGGCCATTTTGAGTTGCAGGCTAATGGCTAAGGATTTGGTTCAGGTAGAGAGAGGGTGGTGTTTGTTTCAATCTGTTGGCATGTCATCCACTCACAGACAAGCTGTCTTTCCCAATCTCCTGCCTCAGCTCCGCTTGTCACCTCTGATTTCCTGTGCGTGTGTGTGTGTATGTGTGTGTGTGTGTGTGTGTGTGTGTGTGTGTGTGTGTGTGTGTGTGCGTGCGTGTATGTGTGCGTGTGTGTGCATGCGTGCGTGTGTGTGCGTGCGTTGGGGGAACAAACTTGACCCAAATACGGAGGGCTGAGGCATGTGAGGTTCCTCCTGCACACATGAGAGGCAGGCGTCATCAGCACTCAGGATCTGCCCTACCTGCTGAGAGACACACAGTCAGAGATGAGTGCTCCTCTGAATCTAACAGCCAAGCGCTGATAACACAACACAACATCTGGGACATAAACACACGTCATCAGCGTACTACATCACAGCTACACCAACAGGCACGCAGTCAGAGAGGAGTGGTGGTTTTCAGTAGCAAACAACCAAGTACTACAGTAATAACAGAAAATATCTGCCATGTAGACACACACATCATCCAAATAGCGCACCATAACACTTAGAGAGACAGACAATCACAGATGAGTGGGCCCAACAGCATCAAACAACCGAGCGATAACAACGAAGACTATCACCAGGGAAACGTAGACACACGTCATCAGCAGGCAAGCGCAGTACGATTACTCCGAGTGAGTTGTGGACTTCAGCATCAAACAACCAAGAATGAATAGTGGGAAAATACTGTACGTCATCAGGTCACTAGATCACAGCACGAGGGAGAAGTTCATAGGGGAAATTGAGCTCTTCAGTGCAAAACAAGCACTTAGAACGGAAACGATCTGCAAGCCCATCATTTTGGCACTCATAGCATCATGCACCGAGTCGATTCTGCCTGCAGAGTGCTCTACAGTACGTTCTGCTCGTGTGGGGAGGGGGAGGGGGGGTGGCATAGTCAGAGCTGGCGTGCTCATATGGGTATCCCCGGGAGACGACGGCCGATGAAAGCCACCTTCGACGACAGGCGGCAGCTTTTCTGACGGCCGTTCTCTGGTGGGCGCCCGGCGAACGCCTCTGTTACAAAGCGCTCTTGTAGAACACGGCAGCGCTTATGGAAGGGCCAGATGCAGCGCGTGCATACCATTAATCACGCGGCTCGCCGGCCGCTTAAATAAGGATGGCAAACAAATTGGCTCAAGGGGGCTAGCCGCTCCTCCTAATGACTATCCATTATGCGTTTTCCATTCATCATCGTGACGGGGACGAGGGGTGGAAGTGGAAGTGTGTGTGTGTGTGTGTGTGTGTGTGTGTGTGTGTTTCTGGAAAACAGACACATAGTAAAAATGGTGGAAATACTTCCTGTGTGCTAATCAGCGAGTCCACCCCCACATTCTTGAGTGCATGCGCACACACACACACACACACACACACACACACACACACACACACACACACACACACACACACACACACACACACACACACAAAGGATTAGTGAATGTGCCACTGATGGAACACTACACTCAAGAGACTTGGTTGTGTTGTCATTATATGCACGATCCAATTGAAAATGACTCACGTCCATCGGCTACTCAGTGTGGACATGCAGACCACAAAGTGTTGGTACTCCACTTCTCCACACATTCATTTGTAGACGTTTCTGTCCAGTCATTTAGAAAACGAGAAACACACAGTGCAAATACAGGCAGAGCAAGAAAGCAGTGCCTTGATATTACAAATGTCAGCAAACCAAATGCATTTTCAGTTGGATGGAGGGTGTGTGTGTGTATCGTGGGGGGGGGGGGGTGAGAGGAAAAGAATAAAAAGCAAATGGTCAGTAGACCATGGTTCCTCTGGTCATTTCTCATGCTGTCATACATTACACACACACACACACACACACACACACACACACACACACACACACACACACACACACACACACACACACACCTCATCTTTGAACTATAACTACTCTTTACTAGCTAAAGATGATCTTAGAGAGAGAACTCAAGAACAATCAAAAATCACCTCAAAATAAAAGCATGTCAATTACACTGATTGATTATGCACAGCTCACACCTTTGACATCTACCTTGTGTAACCATGTCGTAAGCGTAGTGTAATATACAAAGTATCAACATGAAACAGCACATAGAATATTGCTAGGAAGAGGAGTAGCACGACTTTATGATTACTTTAGCAACCTGAATGCTATTACACAGCTTTGTTCCTGAGTTAAACCACACTTAAGTGTAGTTACAATGTAACAAATGTCATGTGATTACAAAATGGTACCAAACTCTGAACACCTAATAATTCAAGTTCTCTCGAGTCTCTTTACTTCCTACAGCTGGATCTACAGTACAGGTGCCCCCCCCCCCCCCCCCCTCCTCCATGTCTAATATAAAGAGGTCATTGAGATGAGGCTTGATGAGGTCAGTTGATTCACCTGATGGAGCTTCAGCCACACTGGCAATAATAAGCACAGTGTCTCCTCCCGTTAAATGCTTCTCTTGGGGTGGCAGGCCAGGGTGGTGTGTTTCTGACTAGTAGGCCTACATCAACACCCCCTCCCCTCCCTCAACACACACAAATATACACGCACGCACGCACGCACGCTATCTCCAAACAGCTATGTCTAACTGACAAGGTAATGTTTCACGATTCTCACAAGATTTGGCGGGGCGCCGCTCTTGGAAGTTGCATGGATGGTTTTCTTGGTAGGGACTTGCTACGTCTATGCTGTATAGCTATGCTAGGTGAACTATTCGCCTATTACAAGTTTGTTTACCATCAAATTGGCTTCGTAAACTGGGAAAATTTTGCATAGTGTGCCTTTAAGATGTCAACAAAACAAAAAACAGTTATCAGATGCAGCTTTGGGACTACCGTATTTTCCGGACTATAAGTCGCACCGGAGTATAAGTCGCACCAGTCAAAAAATGTTTCATGAAGAGGAAAAAACCATATATATAAACTGCACCTGAGTCGCAGGACCGGCCAAACTATGAAAAAAAGTGTGACTTATAGTCCGGAAAATACGGTACTATTATTGGCACAACTACTTAGAGTCCCATAGAGTGAAATGCACCATGAGGCTGTGGACTCCTCTCTCTGTATGTGCGTGTGTTTGTGTGTGTGTGTGTGTGTGTGTGTGTGTGTGTCACTTGAGCAGTAATGATGGTGTTTTCATTAGGCCTCCAGCCA